>NW_010171270.1:13377-23280 GCF_000695765.1 Mesitornis unicolor
GTGTAGGCTTCTGCCCAGCTAATCCAGGAGTGCTTCATTAACATGAAGTAGTAATATCTCCACCTTCTGTAAAGCAGCAGAATGTCAGAGGGTTTTGGAGGACAAGGCAGGATCTGGAGGGCAGCTTCATGGGCAGTTATCACCAGGTCTCTTCTCTGCTTTGATGAGCATCATCCAGAGGGGAAAGAGAAGGGACTTAGCCTGTCTCTCAGTCAGAGAGAGATGCTACTGATGCCTGCCCACAGGAGGCAAAAGAGAGACAACCCAGCAGCTTCCTTCTTCCAACCATGGATGAAGACTGTGGACCTTCCCTAGCCCCTTCAGACTTACTCTGCAGGGACAGAACGAGAAGAGGAGCAAGAACGAGTAGTTCAATATGCAACAGAGCAGACCGTGCCCAATGGTTCCACATGGACTTGTGTCTTGTGGTCCCACTCTGGTACAAGTTGTTTGTAAAATTGTAAAAGCTTTATATCTATGATTCTCCTGCCACGAAATCTGGTGGAGTTGGTCAAAGGCTTCAAGAGAAGTTGAAGCAGAGAAGGTCACAGATAAAGCCAGGCCTCTCCTCCATACATACGCTAAGTGTGCTCACAGAAGTTATGTTCCCTTAGGAGACCAAGATGAAGCTATCTCCATGGCAAAAATCCATGGAAACAAGCTCACTAGAGACAAGGGAAGCCAGGAGCAGGGCCTTTAGCCAGGAGTGACAGGTTATTCAGGTCTGGGATGAGGTTACACCCAAGAGATGGGATGGACAGCGTGACGCAGCCGTGTTTCTTAACACCACCCCACTTCCAGGCCTGCCTCACACCACGCAGACCCAGGCAAGCTGCTTGGGAATGTTCCAGACAAACATTTTTTTTCCCATCAGAATGCACAGATTTGTGGAATTCTGAACATTGCACGGAAAATACGTTGTGTTCAGTTTCCACCGGACAAGACAAATTTCCATTGGGAACCAGACCGGGTGACACGTTCATGTGATGGTGCGAGGAACTCCTAACAAACCAACTTGTCCGTACTTCCAGGGAGCCAGGCTTGTAGATTTGCAATCAGAATCCCAGGTTGATGACTTTATGAGCTGAAAGCTTCTACAAAAGTCTGTCTTGTAGCTCCTAGTCAAATACTGGGATAGGCTTTACATTTTGGATAGTTTGAGGTCATTACTCCTCCTTTTCCACCTAAAAGTCCCCTCAGGCACCATCTGAAATGAGCTCAGTTCTCAGCTTGAAATAGCTGCTTTAAAACTGGTAAGAACCACACCAGCTCCAGTCCTCAGTGCTGGGTCCTGGGGTCCACGTTCGAGTCTGGAAGCACTCAGATTTGGCATGGCCTCAGACAAAAATGTTATGAGATTTACATTTGGAAAGGGAAAAAAAACCCCTGTACTTCTGTAGCCAGACATAAATGAAATTCACCCTTCCAAGAAATTTCTAGTGCTGACTACACTTATGCTCTGAGAGCCCAGAACCCTTCAAACTCATCTGCTAGCCATGCTTTTCTATGAGATATACGAGGTCCCATCAAGCTACATTCCTAACATGGTAAAAGTCCAATTTTCTTGATATCAGGGCCAAGGTTTAGCAACTCTGGCCAACAATTTAATGTGTACAGATGAAACACAGGAGAGGGGACAGTGACCCACAATCACCAGCTATGTGAAGCCTGAGAAGTAACACACCCAAGGTGGTCCATGCACAGGGTCTTTCTCTCCTGTAAAACTCCTGCACCATTTATTGGTCTTCATAGCCCTGATGTGCAGAATGGAAAATTTTTTACTCTAGATCCTTGCCTCATTTGTTACAGGTATTTGCAGATATAGTGACCAAGGCAGAAGATGACAGGTTATTCTCATAGTTTGAAGTCTTTAAGGATGTTATTGGTAATATAATAGTGACATATCTGAGAAGTCTGCAATCTCAGCTTGTAATTTTTCTTATGATTGTCATTTCCTTTGCATTGGGGAACGTGTTCAGTAGCACTGTCCTGCAGCGTTTTGACTGCAAACCCCACCAAGAAGCTGAGCCAGGCATATCGAAAGAAAAATGCATAACACTTATGGAAAGACACCTTAGTGATGTCTGATAACCCTGGTTGACTCTCCAGAAACCAGAGAGTCCCAAAGAAGGAAAGGGCCCAGGTCCCTACACCAAAGCCACAGCAGTTTCTAGCCTGGTGTGGAGAGTGGCAGAGGATTTTCATGGGTATTTGGTGCCAACGGGAGGAGGTTTTTGTGTCCGCAGATTAAAATGCAGAAGTTTCATCTGTGGGTGTTGAATGTTGCCTTGCAGACAGAGCAGGCTCAAAGCTTCTCCCATAGGAAAAAGACTTGGTGCCTTCCTTCAGGAGAGAAGATGAAGTGGATGGAGATGAGACAAAGGAGGGGAGCATGAGGCCAGAAGAGCCAGGCTTGCTCCTGGAGGGGACAGAACTACCAATAGAGATGGTGTCAGTCACTTCCCCTCTCACCCCCTCTCCAAATCACTCAGCTACGGTGCCAGATGAGAACTCATGCTTGAATAGGCTGGTGACCCAATTAAAGGGGCCCAGGAGGGACACGACAACATTTCAGATGTTAGGTTAGTCAGAACAAGAGAAGAACGAAAAACTGTGAAGGAGTATTAAGGGAGCAGTGGAACAAGAAGAGAAATTCACTGTTTTGGGATGCCATCCCAGAAGCTGTGACTACAGTGGGTTACTCAGTCCCTCATGCTCTGCATTTGCCAACAGATCAGGGAACACTGCACAGCAGTGGTGTTATGGAGGCGTCTCACATGTAATCACTTCTGAGGTGTGTATCTCACAAAGTAATCAACTCTGAGGTGTGTATCTACACATACCACCCATATACACACAGATCCACATGTCTTAGAATCATTGAACATTTTAGGCTGGAAGGCACCTCTGGAGGTCTATAATCCAACGTCCTAGTTATTTATGGTTGCACAGGGCCTTATCTGATTGAGTTTTGAATATCCCCAAGGATGGCGATTCTCCCAGCTCTTGGTTCCCTGTTTGACCGTCTTCATGGGGAAGGATTTTGTCCTTGTAACTGGAATTTCCCATGTTGTGCCCACTGCATGTTGCCCTTCCACTGTCTAAGACAAGTCTCTATCTTCTCTACGCCCTCCCATTAGGTAGCTCTAAACAGCCATAAAGCACCACTTTGCCCTAACTTTCTGCTACCTGAACAGACTTTACTCTCTCAGCCTCTCCTTGTATCCTGTGCACACCCTGACCATCTCAATAGCCTCCACTGGGCTTGCTCCAGTATATCAATGTCTGTTTTTCACCAGGGAGATCAAAACAGGACACGGTAGCTGGATGTGTCTCACAAGTGTTGAACAGAAGGAAATGGTCGCTTCCCTCAACCTGGTATTTGTGGCTCACAGCCAGCAGTGTGTTCTTGCAGTTAAGGTCCAACTTGCTGTTCACCAAGAGCCCCAGGATGTTTTATGCAAGGTTTGGGGGTTTGGGGTTGCTTTTTTAATCCAGGAGACATGGGCAGCTGTACATTTATATCCACATACACTGGCTATATCCACCTCTAAACCAATAAAACAGGGTGGCTGTGGCTACTCCCTGGACAGGGAGTCAGAGACTCTTCCCATTCTCAAATGGGAAGTCAAATGCCCTTCCCACTGTCACTGCTACCACTGCTCCCGTTGCAAGACAACACATAGAAACCCACAAACAAAGCCAGGCCAGGACAACCAATTACCCTGTTTCAACCTCTCTTTGCAAACAAGGGCCTTAGAGGTCAACTATCCATATGGCCAGTCACATTTGTTGAGAGTAAGTACCGTCTCAAGGGCTTAAGCCTTCCCATTTTACTGTGTAAAACAAGGCTGTGGACTTATTTGTTGCAAAAGGTCAAAAAGATCCTTCACACCCCTTGAACAAACTACTCATGATCTAATTAACTTGGACTGTCTCCGTACTGCCAGTCACACTCTCTGGGAAGCAGTTTCTGGTTTCCAGGCTAAATGCTGTGGGCTCTTGTCTATACTATTTGGGTGGAACAGACTAACCTTACCTACTCTGTGCTGGCTGCAGGTCTCTTCTGGGTCTCCTGGTGCCTTTTGTGCACAAAATGAAATTATTCTTCATTTTTCAGCTCGAAGACCTTGAGAAGGCTGTGTCACAACCCACGAGAGTTACATCCAGCGTATGCGTTGAGTTCCCTTGGACAAAGCTGTGGGCATATGGGCATGGCAGATGGTGCAGGACATGCTGGGATAGCACTGGAGGAGACCCTGTAGGTTGGCCAAAGCCAGTTTACAGCTTGAGTGCTTTAAGCCGTGATGCCCTAATGAGGAATGAAGTCACAGCCTGTGTGCAGCCCCCAACCACAAGTTCCTCAGCTCCAGCATGAGCCCAGTGCTGACAAACATGGGTCAGGACAGCACTTCCCCTTGATCAGGTTGTTTTATCAGTGCCCATTACAAGCTGCAGCTCACAGTCATTGCCATGCTCAGTGGGTTCCTGGTCCCACTCCAGGTACCAGTTCCCTATCCCCAGGACAGCCTCTTTAGCTACATCTCCAGCTGGGAGATCAAACCCCAGCCTGTCTGTCCCAGAAGTCCTGGCAATGCACACATGGGGCACATCCATGCTCTGCAGGGCACCTATGGGCCATTACTTGTCCTGTCACCATGTGGGGTGAAGATACACCTAGTCTCCTAGGCATGTGGACATCTGTCCTGCACCTCTTCTGCAAGCCAAACTGTGCCCTCCTGCAATTGCTTTCCTACCCCTAAACATGGCATTTACCTTCCTCCTAAAGTTGGCACGCCTGTGTTACTCGAGGTCAGGCTGTTTAAACACCAGCTGCAGTGTTTGTCTTGCTTTTTTGTCAAGGAGACAGTTTCAGCATGTACGGCACTTCCTCTTCTGGGACATTTGAGGACGGAGACTGTGACCTTTGGCTGCTGTTTGGGTTCCTTGGGGTGAGTGGGTTGAAAGAGAAAAGCCCTCATCCTCCCCCTCCGTCTCTTTATGGACAAGCTCGGACCAAAGCAAGCAGCTGGCTGTGGGTGAGACACACAGCTTGGGCGCTGCAGGGATGACCTCCTCCATGCAGCCCATTCCTGAAGCAGTAAAGCGACCCAGCACTGGCTCAAGCACAGGGGTAAAGCCTCAGCCCATCCTCTGAGCCTGGGCAACATTTAGATTCCGTATCTGACTTTCTGAAAGTAAGGAAAATTAATCCCAGTGCCCAGTCTTTGCACGTAAGTATGAACTAATACCTACCACAAAGTACCATTGCTACCAGAGTTTTTGTGTGTATTCAACCGTTGTTGAATCCTTTCTGCTGCTTTTATAGTAGGAGTTGTTGAGCTTTATATCAGGGCAGCATAAGCCCAAAAGTTCAGGAAAAGGCTGGAAGATCAGGAGGAAAAGCCCCACGTTTGGACTGACTTATGTTGGTTGGATCCCTCCCAGAGACCTTCTGGGTCAGCAGGAGGAGCAGAATTCCCAGCACAGCAAACCCATCCCCTGCCTGCAGCAGAGCCCACCATGGACAAGAGAGCAGTCATGTAATGTAAGGCTTGCCTCTGGGAGGCTCTTCCTTCATAAAATGAAGCAAGATTAAGTCCTTTTGCCCAAAAACATTTATAAAAGCTGCTGATGAAAATGGAGGTGACTGCAGAAGGTCAAATAGCACCATCTGCCTTGACAGAGCCTGGCAGGACACGGGATGGTGCAGTCTGGATTCTGGCTAAGATGTGAAAACAAGTCCGGCTCTGGTCTTTTGAAAGAAAAGAAGAGGAGATAGCATCTTAGACATGACTGCCTTTCAGCTCCACTTCAGCTGGATTCGTGGGGACTCAGCATTTTTGGAACCCTGGACAGACACATGCACACAAACACACACAGATGTCTGCATCATCCAAAGAGTCCAGATCTCACATAGGCACCAAAGAAAAGCACAGATTTTGAGCACAGCGTGTAGCAAAGGTGAGAACTGCAAACCATGACAGCCTTTGGACTGCGTTTTCAGGGTCCTTCTTACCCTACACAGACCTCTGCTGACAATCTGGCTACTTATTTTGGTACCTAGTAAGAAAATGTGGCCCCAGCAGAGGAAGTGGAATTTTTTCAAATGTTCAAGCCAAGAAGTCCTGCCTGAGCATTGGCCAAACAATGCCTCTAAACCAAAGTGAACTCAAGGGATGGTTTAACTCATTATAAGCCAATGCATTAAACCAGGCTCAGATGCCTCCTTAGGGCAGCCTGGCAGGACACATTATACATGCTCAGGAGAAGCCAAGTTGTGACCAAAGTGCTGAATCCTGGACTCTTAAATTCATGGTGCCCCTGTCCTGATAAAGCAGAAAAACCTCCAGTGTAAGAGTATTTTGTGCTACCTGGTGAAACTTGCTCTTGAGCACTTTGCACACTGGGTCAACCTCCTTGCATCTCAACTTCAAAGTCCATTACATGCAGCACCATTTGTTACAGTCTGCAGCTATTCCGAATTTCCACCCGTTATTAGGCAGCTCAGTATGTGGCCTATGAACTTCACACCTCTGAATCCCAATAAAGTCCGTTAGCTCATAACAGGCTAATTGACGCCGCGTTTGCGGCGAGCAGCTCCCACGCTCGCCCTGCTTCAAAGGTTTATGGGTTGGAAACTCGCAGGGGTTTCTGATCTGAGCAGTGGAAGGGAGATCTTAAGAGTTTTGGGTAGAAATGTTTCCTTTTAGCTGCTGGGAAAGTAATTACTGACTCAAAAGTGTTTCATTGTGAGCCTAAGGGATGGGAGGTCTTCACCAATGTGAAGCTGGTGTGTCCCAGTGGGCTACTTGGGACTGGCCCTGGCGATGCTCAGGGGCAGCACAGAAACTCGCTGTCCCCAATGGGATGTCGTAGCCCAGAGTGTGGACACCAAGGACTGAGAAAAGTTCTTCTTCCCTTCCAAACTTCGGCCTTTTGCACCCTCACCTCCAGCCTTCAGAACTTCCAGCTGCACATCAGCAATGAGGACACCTCACCAGCCTTGTGTCTTACCTTGCGGACAAAGTCACCTCTGGCTCTCAACAGGGCAGGAGTTGTCAGCCAGGTGCTTGTCCTGGGCTACCTCTGGCACAAAACGTCCTCTTTGGCCCTGCGGATGGGGGAGCTGGTGTTAATTTGCAGCTGCAGCAAAGCAGAGACTCGTGGCCGTCAAAACAGTGAGCACCAGCATCGTGACTTCCCTCTTCCCTTGTGATCTGTGGGAAAAGGCTCCGCATGGCGAAACTCAACCGCCTGGAGCTTCCCAGGCACAGGCGTCTCTTTCTTTGCCTCGATAGGTTCCCTGCTGGTGGCCAAAGGGAATGTGCTGAGCCTTTAAAGGTCACCAGATTGAACTGGGCTAGCACAGACCACAAACAGCACAGTTCATGGTGCAGATTGCTCTGGTCACATCCTTAAATTAGGGTGGCAGTTTCCATCCCTGCTGATTCCCCTGTGTTACCCACTGGAAAGCCAATTTAACAAGGAAATTAAAACCTACCTCAAGCCCCCGTTCTTCTTGACCAAAGCACAAGTCCTATCAAAGACACCTGAAGCCAGCAATCACAACAACCTGCCTTAAAAACCAGCACGCTTGCTAATACATTGTGCAAACACCAACGTGCCTTGAGTCTGTGGCTTCACAGCACCAAGTCTTTGCAGAAAAACCTGCTGAAGGTATTGCTGCCTGCTCCATCCTTCCCCACCCATCATCACGTACTGCAACAGCATCTTCTCTTACGCACCTCAGCTGTAAAACAAGTACTAGCTCGAAACTGCAAACAAATAACAAAGCTTGGGCTAAGCCTCGCTGAGATTGCTCTGGTGGATTAGGATCAAGAAAACAATGAGATGTTGATCACAGCCAGCCTTGTTGCAGGTGTCTAAACTCTAATTTAGATGCAGATACCTATCTACAACAGCTGTTTCCCATTGAATCCAGAGTGTCCCACAGTAAAAGGTCCACAGCTCATCTCAGATGCAGGTTAAAGAAGCACTTGGACTTGGTATTAGGTTTAGAAAGCATGGTAAGCATGGGATACTAAGCACATAGAGATGGCACTAACAGTTT
The DNA here is from genome assembly GCF_000695765.1 of Mesitornis unicolor. NCBI lineage: Eukaryota > Metazoa > Chordata > Aves > Mesitornithiformes > Mesitornithidae > Mesitornis > Mesitornis unicolor. The sequence continues at coordinate 21,452 of NW_010171270.1, forward strand.
CTAAGCCGTTTGTTGTATGGTCTCTATGGAGGTGACTTATCCTCTACCTGCATAAAGCCTCTGCTAATTAATCTTAGCATCCTACCCACCAGAAGACAGGAGAAACTCCTACAATGTATCACCAAAACCCCCGCAGCATCCTCTCAAGCCCTGAGACCTAAAAAGTAATGGGGACCTTAACCTACCATCAAAATGTGGGAGCATCAGAACATCCATCAAGGTCCATTCATCTCCATGACTTATCTTTGGCCAAGACCAAGAGTAGATGTCTAGAGGTGAGTGTCCGAGTACAGCAAATAGCTTGAGATGCTTCCCCAAAATATCCAGTCAGCTTCCAACCATTTGTGGCTTCCTGTGCCATGAAGAGTGTTTTCATATTTAATCACCCATCATGAATTTTTCTTCTATGAATTTATCTAGTTGCTTTATGAACTCCCATTGGTTTTTGACATCCGCAACATCCTGTTGCAAGGACTTCCACAGGTTAATTATACTCTGGGAGAAGAACCACCTCCTCTTGTTTGTTTTGGACTTGCAATTTACTGGTTTCATCTGATGTCCTGTCATTCTTGCATTGATAGAGATGGTGAAAACACTCTCCTGTCCACCCTTCCCATATCACTCAGTGATTTATAGTCCTGCCATAACCCTTCTCATGTCTCCCAGCCTGAAAAGTCCTCATCTACTTATAGATACAGTGGCCACCAGAGAGTTTTGAGTATCCTGGTGTCCTCCTCTGAGTCTTTTCTTCACCTTTACTTGCCTTTTCAGGCCAGGCATCCACCTTTCAGATGATCCCTAAGAGACCATGAGCAGCTGAGACCCCTTCCCACAAGGTAGTGTGTGTGTGTGTGTGTCCCATATGGGCTCAAGACAAAGGGGTTGCCAAACACGTGAACATGGAAGCCCATCAGACCAAACACTTTCCTTCTTGCTTCTCTGAGGAGACAGGAGCCAGCACGCCGTGTTGGAGGGCTGCATTTGTCAAAAGGGGAGAAAGATGCCAATATTTTTGTATTAGACTCCAGGAATACTGGAGGGAAGGAAAACAGCAGAGAAGATTTGAGTTTCTCAGGGGTGATTTCCCTGAATGACAGCCTGGAGGATGGCTGATGTGACATTACAGAGATCTCAGAGCAGTGTTATCCTCCCTGAACCTCTCCCTGTTCCCTTTCTGTCTGTGTTAGCACAGGTGCTGGGTGAACCATCTGCAGCATCCACGCTGCTGAGGAAGCAACGTCTTCACTGCCCAGGTCTCACACATGCTTTGCTGGGCAAACATCCGCATCTGCCTGATGTTTGCAAAGTCAGCAGAGATAGGAACCAGCCCAGAGGGCCAGGCTCATTTACAAACCCATGAGGAACCCTAACAGCCAAGGCAGGAGGCCCCTGGGAAGCGCTGCTGCGTGTGTTGATCCTAATCCACAGCCTGGGAAGGTGGGAAGTGTAACAGGAGTTGTTGAGTGTTTTCTGCCCCAATCTCAGAAACCACAAACTTGCAGAGCTGGTGTGAGACTGTTTCACCCCTCTCCCTGCTCCTTTGTTATTATCAGAGCATCTAAAGAGGCGATCAGAGCACAGCAATGTGTTCAGGGGTGCACAAATGCCGACAGCCCTTCCTATGAACGCTGCTAAGCCTTTAAGAGGCTCAAACTGAACTACAAAATCAGCAGCAGATCCTGTTTGAGGCCAGCTGGTGTTGGCTGGCAACAACAGCCTGCCTGCCATGCAAACACCCATCTGTCTCCCCAGCACCTATGCGTCCTTCCTAGGCAGCGTCCCACAGCTTTGTCTGTCTGGGACACCCCAGGGAACCAAACTCATTCCTG
>NW_010171270.1:23423-32890 GCF_000695765.1 Mesitornis unicolor
AGCAGGATTTTGACACAGTGCAATTTTCAGGGACTGTGTGTAAGCAAGAAGGGACAAATTCACTGTGTCAGCAAGCACAGTGGTGTCCTCAGGCTTCAAAAAAAGACACCAAGACAGCACAGGAGGAACGAATTAACTATGCTGGGCATAACCCAAAGCCCACGAGATCTTGTCAGACACGGGCCAAGGTTTTAGTGAAGACATGAGCAGGGTCTTGGCATAGTACGTGCATAGAAGTGGCAATCGGATCGAGCTGGAGAGGAAATCAGAGCCGAGGGAGAGTTGTTTCAGATGGGAAAGATTAAAACCTGTTTGGGCTGTGAGGAGGAGAACCAGAAGCCAGTGGAAGGGTAAGCACAGAGAGAGCCAAAGCAGAGGAGAGCATCAGGTGACGGAGCGAGGCAGACGGCGGGGACAGGACTGGGGCAGGAAAGGGGCTGCTACAGGGAAAGGAAGAAATGTGCTCTTTTGCCAAAGTCTCCTTGGAAGAGAACACAGAGCTCCCGTTCAGAGCCAAAACGGGGGAGGATGAACAAGGAAATCAGCTTTATCAGGAGATATCTCGCAGTAGGAGAGCAGAGGAGGGGAAGTGGATGCTGGAAGGCGGCCACGGCTGGCAGGACGGCCTGGGGGCCCTGCAGTGAGGGTTGATTTTGTCCCTTTTCAGTGCTAGTCCATGCCATGCTTTAGGCTAGGGCCACTTCCAGCTAAGGAGCTCTGCCCTTTGGGTTATGGAATACCTTCTCAGTACTGCTCCTACTCCTGGTGTCTGCAGTAATGTGAGTGGAGGACTCGTGTCCTCTGACCGCATCATGGCTTTCAAGCAATAACACAGAAAGCAGTGTTTGAGTTGGCTTGGATGTGAAGTCAGGTCATGATGAAAGCAGATTAAAACTGGAGTGTAGAAAACTGGCATTGCAGCTCTGAGCTGATGGAAATGTTGTACTGGTACCCCTAACTTGAGAAGATCAGGACATGCATGGCGAGCATCCATGACGTTACTCATGGCCCTGCCTAGACACCTACCCAACTCTCACACCTTCCCTTTTCTTCCTTCCCAGATGTCCAGACATAGAATCACAGCATCACAGCATGGTTTGGGTTGGAAGGGACCTCACAGACCCCCCAGTCCAACCCCCATGGGCAGGGACACCTCCACCAGCCCAGGCTGCTCCAAGCCCCAGCCAACCTGGCCTTGGGCACTGCCAGGGAGGGGGCACCCACAGCTTCTCTGGCAACCTGGGCCTTCTCTGACACATGACATGACACCTACTTGCCTGTCCATCAGCCATCAGAATGTATAAAACCCCATTCAGACCAGAAACATTGTGCCTGGACAGGTCACACACCCAAAACCAGAGGCTAGTTTACCACAGTGAGGTTCTCAGTGCAGGGAGCTGCCCCAGGAAGGCACTGTCCCCAAGGCCACCACCAGCTGTGGCATGGCCACCCTCTAGTGGCCACCATTCCTCTCACAGAGACTGCCCATCTTCCATGTGAACGTCCATGGCTTACTCCTTGCTAAGAGGTTAATTCAGGCACACAAAGAAACCCCTGTGGAAAATCTTACTCCTTCCTGCCAAGCATTTGCAGCAGCAAAAACGGTGCAAGAATTCACTCACTGTGTGCTAAAAAATTAGAAGAAATTATAGAAATTAAGGTCCTCAAAATGATCACATCAGTTCCTCCTGATTTGCTGTCCAGCAGAATATTGACCCTAGTCAGCATATAGCACCAGCACCAGAAAAGGACCAGGTAGAGATCAATGGTGTTAGTAGGGAGGGGGGGGATTATAAGTTTTGTTTGGGTGCACTTTCTTTCCGTTTTGGGGTTTTTTTGTTATTTTTTAAAATGGAATATGCTGATCCTTACACATTTTTGTCTGTTCTCCCAGAGAACTCCATATAGGGGTCAACCCATCTATATCTACATGGTGGTGTGTCAAATTAGGTGGGCATGAACACCCAGGGGAGAGTTTGCTGGGGTGGAAGACACAATGCAGCTACTCAAGGACAAGAGGGCATCTCCATTGCTTCCTCAGGGTGATGTCCAGATGAAAAATTACATCACTGAGAACAACATTTCTCCCCCTGGGGTCTCTGAGGGCATCTTGGGCAGCCAAATCATACCCATGGTCACTGTGTCTGCTTAAATCTTCCCCCCATGATGCACGTTGGCCCCCAGGACACCGTGAAGGTCGCCCAGTGGGGTGCAATTTGAGAACCGCTGGGTTGGGACCGAAACTAAAGCTGTACCAAATCAATCAGGAGAAGAAGTGTAAATGTTTTTAAACAAAATATCCTGGGGCGATGTTAAAAAACAAACACATGCTGCTTCTGTGCGAGCTGGCAAAGGAGAACTGGAACCAAACCGGAAGGCAAATAGGAAGTCACCAGCCCAACGGGTGATGAGTAACTCAGATTTTCTGCATCTTGCAGGGTCCAGTCCTGTTGCAAAACCCGGTTTGATCGTTCCCTCACCAGCAGTGAGTCATTTCAGAGGGCAACCCATCTCTGGGCTCACCGAGCCCCACTCCAAGCTCGTACTGGAGGAGTGACTTATGGCAGTGCATGCAATGACAACCAAGTCCTCTCCAGCTGTACCCAAGGGCAGCATTAAAGCTACATTTTCCACAGGGAAGTGCAGTTCCACAGTTTCTAAACCTCTCCTGTGTCCTCCAATGGTCATCTCGAAGCCAAGAAGCATCCACCTGGCTATTCCTCACGGGAATATTGCTCCATGCCTGTGCCACCCTCATTGCCTTTCTCTAGACCTCTCCCCACTCCAGCTCCTGTGGATGGTGAATGCCGTATCCATGACACAGCACAGAGCTATTGTGATGTTTCCCCTGCATTCTTAATTCCTGCATAGAGTTCCTGGCACCTCACCAGTGCTGGAGATGGCTTCACTCAAGAGTGAGCGTATCTGAGGAGGAAGGGCATGGAGAAACGGACTTGGTGGCAGGGAACGTACCTGTAATGAGGATGGAGACACTTGATCTGCCCTCCCTCCTGCCTCCATAACCTGCATAGGGGCACAGGGATGGGTTTATCCCCAATGTGACCAGAGCTGTTTCTATCCTCCATCCCCTTCCCAGGTGTTTGCTGTGCTATTCTTCCCACCATTCCCATCTCATCACTGTTTGCTGCTGATCTTCCCTGCTCAGGTCCCTTTTGTCTTTTCCTCCCCACAGAGCTTGGCTGATGAAGCTGATTTGGGATCACGTGTTGCTTAGCAACATTTATTATCCCTGACAACATCCAAGTTCACTCCAGCTGCCAAAGGGAACCTGAATGAAAAAAGCCTCCCCCACCTCTGGCACAGAGAGGTTTTAACTACGTTTGCATTTATTGTTATCCTCTCTGCATGCAGACATTACAAGGGCACATTGTGCTGCTTGTCCTTCCCCTCCATCACTGTCCAAAGCCCTTTTGTCATTTTTTGGGAGTCATTTTTGGTTCAGCAAAACTAACAGAGATGTAACCAATGCCAAGCTCACCCGCTGAGTGAAAAGAAGCCTTGAGCCAGAAAGCAGCACCTCTCTTCTGGCTGTTTCCATCTTATACACAGCTGTGGGATGTTTACAGACACTGATCCCAGCAAAGCATCCTACATGGACCCATCCCACAGAGAGGACATTACCTGACAGTTGCCAGTTGTTGCGCCATAGTGAGCCAAAATTGCATCCAGGTATTGGCATCTCCTGGGATGATGCAGGTTACCAAAGGGATGAGACCACAGCTGCAATCTTGTGTCCAGTTCTGGGCCCTCAGCTCAAGAACAACAGGAACTGCTTGAAAGAGTCCAGCAGGGCCACAGAGATGATGCAGGGAGTGGAGCATCTCCTGCTGAGGAGCGGCTGAGGGAGCTGGGGCTCTTGAGCTTGGAGCAGAGGAGACTCAGTGTGGTGAGATGAATTACCCTCCAGACGTTATTGCCTGTACTGGCAGAAGACTCAATGTTATTACCAAAACATAGATGTTTAGTGTTGTCTGAGACCTCCTGTAGTGTCTGGGACATCCTCTTGGAGATGTGGCACAGGCTTTACAAGGATGGAGACATGGCCACTTGAAAGAGTGAATGGAGGATGTTATGTGGCAGGCAGGAGGTTCTGGGTATCTAAAACAGCCCTGGAAACTTGTATTTAGGCAACTGAATTGTGTCCCAGGTGTATCTTCTCAGTCCAGAGGTGGGTTCATCCCATAGAGAGCACAAAACAAGTGGATGCTGATGCTACCTCTAGGCCAAGAGAGCGTTGCCATGCAAGATGCCAATTCAGCAGGTTCCTGAAAATGCCAGCTGCCCTTCCGAAACAGCCAGCTTCACCCACGGAGCGAAGGAACGATGACAGCTCTGTTCTCCAGCAGCTGCAACAAACAAAAGCTGTGTTAGGGCCCATTCCAGCAAGGAGGCACGGAGTTACAAATTGCCCAAGAAAATGCAAGGAATTTCCTGGCATGGCCAGCCCTCCTAGCATTATCCACGTTCAAGAGCTAGAAATTCAAATCCCCGTGTTTTAGCTAAGATGGGATTTAAAATCTCATATAAATGGGACTGGCAGCAATTAGCCACCATAATAAGCAGCGCTGTGAGGCAGTGATGCCTGGAAGAGGCAGCAGATCAAACAGAAATGCATTTGGAGAGCAGGAAGGGTTTTCTGAGGGAATTTCCTTGGGATGAGCAGGGGCGATGGAGACAGGAAGATAATAACGTGGTGACTGTGGGCTACAACGGGTTTGCTTTGTAGTAGAGAACAGAGCAAAAGCCACAGTGATGGGAGAAACTGCTTTGGCTGATAGCATTTCTACACGTACACAGCTCTGAGAACATCATGGGCTTTCAGGAAGGTAAAATGAGTGTTGTAATCTCCATTTCATAACAAAAAGGAAAGCACAGAGAATTCAGGGACAAAGGAGAGGCACAGATTATGTGACGCTTTCTCCTTGAGCTGGCCATGAGGACAAGCTGCTTCTCTTGCTGACGTTCTCTGGCTGAAAAATCAAAGCGTTCAAGGAGGATTTCTGGAGGTGCATCCAGGTCTTCCTGATGGTGGTCACAAAACATGGAGAAGGGCCAAAGTCTTCTCCTTCTGAGAGGAAAAGAAAATGCAGGCAATGCCTAAAATCCCTTTCTTTTGCCTCTTATGGCCCCAGATTTCCCAGGGGACATCACCCCATGGCCTTGTCCCAGACAGTACAACCTGCCCAGGACATGGAGGTGAGCTGGAAACTTGGTGTGGTTCTGGAGCACATCAGCACGGGGCTGGTGAGCCTTTGCCGTCCTTCTAGCCTCTTGTGCATCCCAGCTACACCAGCTAACAACTACCTCCTGGTTCTAATGGTTTGCTGACCTGCTTATACTGTTGGTTATTAATTTATAAGGTTGAAAGGAAACTGAGGCTCTGCACCCCAAAGAGAGGATCCCAGTTCCACCCCTTCTTCCAAAGCAGCCATGGTCCTTGGCAGATAAAGACAGAACATATAGGGGTGGGTAGTTTCCAAACCACTGGTTGGGATGTGGATCCGTTTTGGCTGAGCCCCCAGCCCGTGTCCAACAGCTCAGATGAAAGGTTTCTGTGCTGGCCCCACTCTTGCTGGAACTGAACAAGGATGAACAGTTTGGCTTCAACCCACAAACCGAGCCAAAGCCCAAACAGAAATTACAGGAGGAAGCTGAGCAGACTCCAGGATGTCCTCTCCTCCACTTCTCCCCATTTCCCGCAGCAAAAAAAGGGATGAGAGGGTTGAGACATGCCCTGATTACCCTGCCCTGGAAAACACTTTGCTCCGCCGCTGTCGTTTCCTGCCCACCTACAACCAGTGGCCTTAGTGCTTGTGCTCTTGGCACAGCCCGATGAGCCCGGAGCTAAGAAAACATTCAGAGGGCTCGAATGAGTAGCAGCCCTGTGTTTGGGCTGAATAGCAAAAAAGAGCTTGTGTGGGTTTCCCTTTCAAAGCCAGCTGAGAAAAGGTTTTGTTGCGACTCTCTGTCAGGCCAGAAGCGCCGGGGAGCCTTGAATTCTGATCTCTGTGCTCCTTTGTGCCTATTTAATTTCACTATTTAGTCTTTAACTGCTAGAAGGGCTGAAGCAGCTCAGAGCTCTTGCAGGGAGGACTCCCACTGGTCCCGGCCAGGTGAGGCCTTGGTCTGTCGTTTGGCTCAGAGACCCAAGGAGCCCCCTCTGAGACCCAAACACCATCCCACGCAGGACGTTATTGCTATGGGGATGGCCCCTTGACACAGCCTCTGTCCTGGCCCAGACCCTCAATTTGGCAGAAGGCTAAGGGGATCTGCTTACACTCAAAGGTTTTTCCAGCCCAAACACAGTGAGAGGAAGCAAAGCAGAGACAAGAAGGTGGATGGAGCTGTAGCCACTGGAGATCTTCCCCTTGTCCGAGACCTCTGCCCTCAGGCCACCGTGTCATCCCACAGCTTCTGTGTCCTCTTCACTTCCCCCAAGCATCCCAGCAGCCGTGATGGGAAAGAAATGCTCCCTCTCATCTAGCCCTGACCTTAATCTGGCACCTCATCATCTCATCCTTGGACCTGGCTGCAGTTTCCCACAGACCATAGATCTCCAGGCTTGACGGTTGCAACATGCTGTGCCTCAAAAGGAAGACACAACACAAGGCCTGCAAACACTCTCATACCATCAAAATTCATCTTCTTGGCACCACAGGAAGCCACTGGCTCTGTCAGACGTCCCCTGATACCTTCTGAGGTCAGTACCTCCATGGCCACCATGGCAGATGTGAATGAGGGTCTGCTTTTAGCCATGCATGGACTTCTACAACCCTAAAGCATCAGCCATAGGCTGAACCTGCAAGGTGGCCATCCTGGTTTGGGGAGTAGCCATGGGGAGTGTGTGATTTTGGCTGCACCCATTCTTCATACGCATGCTCCAGACCATGCATTCCTTCCCTCAGCCAGAAACCAACTGGGAGAGCACCTTGATTTCTGCTATTAAAATACATCAGGTGCTTTGAAATACAGACTCAAGGTAAGCCGCAAAGCAGGGAGCTCCAGGGAAGGTTTTGGGTGATGCCTCATCTTGAGTTACTGAAGGAAAAGCAGCATAAAGGAGGAAGGGGAATGGAAGAGAATAAGGATAAATATTATTTAATGAGTATTAATATTTAGTAGCCAGAAGCTCAGTCCTTGGATAGCCTGTGAATTTAGATATGAAGCTCTTAGAAGAGCTCAGAGGGATTTTTGTGCCTCATAGGTGCCAATTAATTAGAGGAGCCAACCTGAGATGCAAGACAGTCGAGATGAAGCAGGGTAACCAAAAACAGTCTGTATGAAAAAAAAATTATGAATAATTCAGAACGAATACAGAAGTCCCAATTAAGGACAAACCTCACAGAGGGAAATGTGGATCTAAGAGGTTTTTTGACTGAATTTGGAGTTTAAGCTCAACTTTGGAGTTGCAGTCATGCGAATTATAACTGCTGGACATCCTCCCTCGCTGCCTTGTGCCTTTATGATACGTGCTGCATCTGAGGGCTGTGTTTTATAGACAAACGTTGATTCAGCCATATAGATATGAAGCCATCCATCCATGAGCCGCTGTCACTGCACGCACAGCGCCTCAGACGTCTCTGAGGACGTTATTCTTCCTGCCCCTGGAAATCCGATCTCCAGCCAAGGGAACGTCCTGGCCCTGGCTCTGCGGTCAGCCGGGTTGACACCAGGACAACGCCGTCGGTGTCCGGGGAGCGCCTCTGGCTCCGCACGTGTGGAACCAGAAGGGAGCTGACCCCGCTGTGCTCCTGGCCCTGGAAACCTCCTTGGAGAGGGCTCGGTGTCTCGCAGGGAAGATGTGCTCCCTGCAGTGCCTCACGTCGGCTCGTCTTGCCGAGCCGTGCACCTCCCCACAGACACGCAGGGACGTGTTCCTGTCCCTGGCAGCGAGGGGTGGCCTTTTCTGCACGCAGATCAGTTAACTCTTCATATTTCCTTGCCTAGTGAGCCCCATTCGACGTGGCACTTCAGAGTGGAAGTTTTCAGAGTGCCTCGGAGGAATCCCTTTCCCGTCTGCCCTATAATCGCGATTTGCAGTGATAACCAGTGTCAAATCCCATTTGAATGCTGAGTGCTTTGAAAAAAGCCATCGCTGCAGCAAGGGGAGGGTGCTCCTTCCTCCTCCTTCCCTCCACGCAGCCCCCATCAGCCAAAATCTCTGCCTTCCCAGGACCCTTCCACTCCTACCTTAAGAAACAAGGAGAAGGGGGAAGGGAAGCAAATCTCAGCTCCAGGCTCATGCATTTTCCCCCACCAGAAAGCAATTTTACATGATTACAGAGCTTTCTATTCTGGTCTGCAATTGCAAGTTTATTAGTTAAAAGCACACCAGTAACTTTGAATTGTGACTGCATTAGGAGAAGCACTCAAGCCTCATCATCTTCTGAATAAGACACTTAAGGAAACATCCACAGCAGTTATAACCTTTGATGGATCTCTGCCTGTGGCATGACTCAATGTGCTTATGGTGGGAATGAGGAGAGGGGGAAGGAGGTGATAAAGCTTCCAGCACAGAAAACTGCAGTCGAGCAGCAAATCACACCCATCTTTACAGAGAGGGTCTATGAGATACTGATCTGTTTTCACTGTTAAGAACCCGAAAAGGGAACACCAATGCAAAATCCGTCCTGGGAACCTCTTTGTGTCTCCTCTCCTGAGAGATGGGGCAGCTGGGGCACACTGTGGGACAGTTAAAAGGAATGACTTAACCACGGGGATGTCCTTCACACGTGGCCTTGCTGCCCAAAAGGGAGCTCCAGCAACCCCTGAGCATCTCCACCAGACAAATCCAAAAGCCCATCAGGAGATGAAGCAGTTATCCTTATTTCACGGCAATTATTACAAGCAAAGGCAAGGCAAGGACGGATTTAGACCCAAATCCTAAAGTACCTAAAGATCCCTTGCACAAATGGCTATTCATTCAAAGGACATAAACCTTAATAGACTATCAATGGTTGATATATTAAAAATTTACTGAGTTCACTCAGGTTTACAGCAGAATCATGGGACTGAATTTTTGGGGGTGTTCCTGAGCCACAAACATCTTTCAAGATTGTGGAGCAATCTTTCCACTCTGTAATTTTATGCAGTGATTAAAAAAAAGAAGAAGAAGAAGAAAAACAGAATAAAAAAGAAATCAAAGCAAATTTCAATGACGGGAAATTAAGATTACTGCCAGCATCTGCTTTATGAAAAGGAGAGAATCTTGAAAAGATTTTGCTTGCAAAGGAGAAAGACATCTTTAGCTTGAATGCTTTTTTCCAATGAAGTAGAAAAAAGCCCAATCTGGAGGAGCAGAGAGGGAAAAATGACAATTTTCTGGGAAACCCAGCAAATTTGGACCGGTGTTGGTGGAGGATGCCCTCCCTACAGCATCACAAAATGTCCCTTGCAAGGCTAAATCAGGCAGCAATAAAATCACAACCCGATGTGCCTCTTTACCT
>NW_010171270.1:32921-44331 GCF_000695765.1 Mesitornis unicolor
TTTCCCTCTAATGAGCCCTGCGTGAGATTTAGCCCTAACGCTGGCAGCGTAGCCCCAAGGTTGCCCTTCAGTGGGACCGACGCGGGATGGGGTTTATTTACCGAGCACAGGCAGTGCTGACGGACTCCTTGTACCCATGGAGTGCTGCACATTCAGGCAGCGCCGGGGTCGGGCTCTGCAGTCCTGGGTTTATTTGCAAGGACAGAAGGTCGTTTTCCCGGTCACCACGGAGGATTCAGCTCAGCGACAGCGTGCAATATTTCCAGGCCAGGTCCTGCTCAGCTCCAGAAGTGCCGCTCAGCGAAACGAGAACACCTCGTAAGCGGTAATTTTCAGCCATCCACCGGCCGACCAGCTCCCTCTGCTGCTGCTTCCTCCAACTTGACCCAAACTACGTTGTCGGAGATGAGAAGTCACCAGAAGGCAGCTGATGGATTTAGCCCAGCACAGCACGGTCTTGGGGATTTAGGGGTCAGCTGGCTCTCTGCAAAATGCCTGGTGACATAAAAAATGCTCTATGGTACCTTAAATATCTGCACATCTCCTGTGGGAGATCCACCACCGCTGGAGGCCAGCAGCTCCTAGGGCAGCTCCAACAGCCTGGGGTGGCTGAATTGGACTGATCCCCACTATCCATGTGAACTGACTTCACCCTGACTTCAAGGCTCTTGGTTTATTTTCCACTCTTTGGGTTTGTTTTTGTTAATAAAAAAGGTTAGGGTTATACCAAGACCAAACTTAACCAAGTGCAGGAAGATCATCTGGCATCTCCCTCGCTGATGCTCCCTTGCTGTCTCCATGTTCACATCCCTCAGTAGGACCATACCCAGGTCAGATGGGCAGAAATTCTGAGTAGAGGGTATCACAACAGCCTTTTCCTGGTTTGTTTTGAAGGTGTTACTCTAAACACTGCACACTGTGCCTTCAATCTGAATTGGAGTGCAAGTCTCAATGGCTTCTCTTCAACCAAGGCGTTTCATCAGCCCGACATTTACATTGCTGGCCCTTGGAGATGTGGGGATGTCAGATACTTTCTGAGCTGGCAAAGATGGGAATTGGCAGCAGAAAGGTGAGAAAAATGATCTGTTGGCTTGCTGAACAACATCACTCGTGCCCATTGCAGGAGGAGCTACCATCTGCCATAGTGATGATAATCTGGCAGCCACCACTTGTCCCCAGGAGACCCAAGCCCCCTAAAATGCTCAGCAGTGTGTGTGACACAGCAGGAGACAGCCCATCTTGGGCTGAAGAGCATAAGGGTGAAATAGCCTCCACCTCCAATACACACCTGGGGAAACTGAGGCACACAGTGCCTCAGCTCTGTGGTTTCGTAGAAAGTTACTGGTAAACTGGAAATGTGTCCCTCAGACTCTGCACATGGAGAAACCACCAATTCGCTTCACTCTCAGTTACCCAACAGGTGCTGGACATGACCACGTTCAGCTCCTCCACCAACATGGGCCAGGTTGGATCTGATAACATCGGCCTGTTTGAAGTGGTGACCCAGGGGTGGATGGCAGCGAGGTTTATCTCAGGAGGTTTATTTTGACAAAGGCATCCACCCTGAAAAGAAAATAGCCAGCATCCTGTTTTAGAGCTGTACCACGCCGAGCAGCTCCTGATGGGAACGGGTCAGCAAAGCCCTGGCTAACGAGTGGTGAAGAGTTGTACTCAACACCACCTTGAATCCATCATCTCAAACCTCTTCATGGTCCTTAACATCTTGCTATAGCATCCTCTCCTGCCTGCGGTCTGTGACTGCCAAGGAACAGGGAGTGGGTAGGATATACCCTGAGAAGAGGAGGAATGGTTGATCTGGATGCACAGGAGCTTCTCTGATCAGAGATGCTGGCACAGAACAAAACCACAGCTCAGAGTGATCAGAATACGGCACAAACCCTGGGTCAGAGGGAGCAGGATGAAGCCAAGAGGCTGGGCTGTGGGGAGCAGGGTGCAGAGGTGGAGGAATGTAAACCTTCCTTAGGTTTGGGCTGCAGAGGCGAGAGAGGGATGTGACAACAGGGGCCATATTCCTCTGCTGGCACTCCAAACAGATGAACATTGGCTGTGCAGCTCTCAATGAGAGCCTCACACGCTGCCCATCCAGGTCTGCCAGACTTGGCCTCCATCCATTCAAGGACCAGAAGGAGCATTCCTATGGCAAACGCAGGTGACTCCACCGGCTGTGTGCTGCAGGCACCGCAAACATTTCACCCACCAGGTCACCAGAAGGGAGGGAATCTGCAGAAAGGAGAAGAGAAGGAGAGCCAGAAGAGTGGGGAATGAGATGCGATGACCAGATGGATATTTCCAAGAGGTCACCCAGTGCTGATCCTATCAGAGACCTTCTGCAGCCCCCATCTCTTCCTCCTCTCTGCCCCTGGCTGGAGAACCACTCTGATCAGAGACAGTGACACAAAGGCTTGCTTAAGAGGGTATTCACAGAATCACAGAATATGAGGAGTTGGCAGGGATCTGGAAAGCTCCCCCAGCGCAACCCCTGCCACAGCAGGATCACCACAGCAGTCACACAGGAACACGGCCAGGACTTTGGGTGTCTCCACACAAGGAGACTCCACAACCTCTCTGGGCAGCCTGGGCCATGCTCCAGAACCCTCACACTCACAAACTTTGGCCTCATCTGCAGCTTGAACCTCCTGTGCTCCAGCTTGGGACCATTGCCCCTTGTGCTGGCATTGGCCATCCCAGAGCAGAGCCTGGCTCCTTCCTCCTGACACTGCCCTTTCCCAATGGATCGCCAGGAATGAGGGCACCCCTCAGGCTCCTCTGCTCCAAGCTCAAGAGCCCCAGCTCCCTCAGCCGCTCCTCAGCAGGAGATGCTCCACTCCCTCCAGCATCTCTATGGCCCTGCTGGACTCTTTCAAGCAGTTCCTGTTGTTCTTGAGCTGAGGGCCCAGCACTGGCCACAAGATTGCAGCTGTGGTGTGAGCAGGGCAGAGCAGAGGGGCAGGAGAACCTCTCTGTCCTATAACCACCCCTTCTAATACACTCACACTCCAGGAGGAAGCATTTTTGCAGAGGACACCAAATGGGAATGCAAACAAGGGTAAAAACACCGGAGGCCTGTCTACAAGTCAGTTCATGGTCCTGGATGGGGCAGAAGACCCAGAGGAGCAGAGAGATTTGGGGCAATGAAAGAAAAGCAAAGTGAGGTCCTCATTCATCCACAGCTGCAGCTGGGAAAATTCATGGCATGACTCAGGTCACAGCCATTTCCTTGTAAGGGGTGCAGTGCCTAATGTGAATTAAGATGGATTGTGCAAAAATTGAGCCTAGCACAGGTCTATCAGCCATCCCATCAAGGAGAGGAACTCAAAATAGCTGTGAGCACAAACCCTCACAAGAAGAGCTGCTAACAAGAGTCCATAACAAGATCTGCTCTGCACAGCGACTACAGACACCCCTTTTCAGGGGTGCGAGGAGGAGCCAATTTTAGGATGCTCCACTTTTCACTCATAGCCCGAGGGCTGTCAGCTGCTGAATGCATCTAATCTTATTGGTACCTTGGCTTCCACTGGAAACCACTGATGGAGCTTTGAGATTGTGAAGCGCAAGTTCACATTCCAACACCAAAGCCTGGAGCATCAGCTCAGCAAGAAGAAGGCATGGGTGGGAACACCCAACCTCTGCATTCACATCGTTGATATTTCAGCAAATCCTGCCTGGAACAGTAGCAACCAGTCAGGATTGCTTATCTGCTGCCTCTGCCTGCTCTTCAGTGGAGCAATTTGGTGATGTCAGCCCAATAACCCTGGCAATAGCTGCAGAGGAGTCATAAATCACGGCAATCAGTTAATCACTTGAGCTAATAGCTAAGACAAGGAGTGCATTGTTCTGAAATGAAGCAAAATTTGCCGGTGACAAAAAAGCCCATATTCCTCCTCATTGCTTTCTGCCGTTGACAGGAGAGCAATCCTGAAAGAGATTTGCTGTGAAATCGCTGTTTCCCTTCTAGTCAGGCAGAGGGAAGGTGAAAGCAACTTCTAAGGTAAATCCAAATTTAAGATCTTATGTCACCAGGTCGTTCAGGAGGAAGATCTGGTAAAAGAAGAAGCAGAAAAACATGTCCCATTCCTTCATCACTTAGCAGCCTTGTGCCAACTTTCACCCAAGGGTGTGAAAATGTTGTAAAAGCAGCAAGATGCTGAACCTCCCGCTGCCCCCTCTCTCCTGTTGGAATGTTCAGTCTATATCCATACCTCAGGTCATGTCAAACCACACTTGGTGCTTACACTTCATCAGCTGAAATGACCTGGATGGGATGGGGATCATCCAGAGGGCAAAGAAAGGGTGGGCAAGTGGTGGAAACATCAGTGGGGCATCTGGTTGTCTTGCAGATGATGTGGTTTTCCTCCATAGGAGCGCAGAGCAGTGGGATATTTACCTATGGATTTGTTCAGAAGCCTCGATGGATTCCTCACCACAGTCCATGTCCTCTCCTGCAAATAATCACTCTGTCAAAGCAAAATAAAATAAAAGACCCCCTAACTTGGCATACCAAGGCAGCTCTGCCTCTCTGAAGCCAGCAAGCTTGTAAATAGGAGATCAGGAGGGAGACAGACCGAGAGGACCTTGTCACCCCCACCTGACTGCAGAGCTGCTTGGACTATGACCATACACCAGGTTGCAGAAAGCCAAAGAAAACCCATTGCCGGGAGGACTTTGCTCCTCACCCTGAGCTGTTGGTGAGCTTTTTTCCATATTTCTCTGTGGAGCCCTAATGAACAACAGATGCACGGACCTCCCGGGCTAAGCGTGCCTGAAATCAGTACAGAAGAGGGAACAGCATTCCCCGTTCCCAGCGCTCGGCCGGAACCACAGTCGAGGGGGCCAGTCGAAAAGAAAAGGTTTCATCGTGTGAAGTTTCCAGAGGAAGCAAGTTTTCTCCTGGAAAGAACAGAAAGTGTGTGCAGCAGGAGCAAAACAGCTCCTTGGGGGCTGCCTGAGCAGGAAGGAAGATGTTTTGATTTATTCTAGGTGTGAAACTTGGCCAGGGAAGCTTGCCAGGTATTTGTATTGGCTTCCCTTCGTCACCAGGCTGTGCTTCCAGTGAGAACTTTGCTTCTCAAAGCCAGCCTCTTAATATCCATAATCAGGAGAAGAAGAGGGGACTTACCCAGGGGTAAGGTTGGTGGAAGGGCTCAGGTTAGCCAAAACTCAGCCTCAACAGGTATCTGACAGGGATCTCAGGTGCACGTGGGCTTACCCCCATGGCCAACCTTTGGGGATGAGTGGCTGGAGCTGCCAGACAGAAAAGGACCTGGGTGTGCTGGTGGCAGCAGATGCCCCTGAGCCAAGAAGGCCAACGCCATCCTGGGGTCACCTGGATGAGAAGGGGTGGTTGTAGGGCAGAGAGGTTCTCCTGCCCCTCTGCTCTGCCCTGCTCACACCACAGCTGCAATCTTGTGGCCAGTGCTGGGCCCTCAGCTCAAGAACAACAGGAACTGCTTGAAAGAGTCCAGCAGGGCCACAAAGATGAGATGCTGGAGGGAGTGGAGCATCTCCTGCTGAGGAGCGGCTGAGGGAGCTGGGGCTCTTGAGCTTGGAGCAGAGGAGCCTGAGGGGTGCCCTCATTCCTGGGGATCCATTGGGAAAGGGCAGTGTCAGGAGGAAGGAGCCAGGCTCTGCTCTGGGATGTCCAATGCCAGCACAAGGGGCAATGGTCCCAAGCTGGAGCACAGGAGGTTCAAGCTGAACATGAGGCCAAAGTTTGTGAGTGTGAGGGTTCTGGAGCATGGCCCAGGCTGCCCAGAGAGGTTGTGGAGTCTCCTTGTGTGGAGACACCCAAAGCCCTGGCCGTGTTCCTGTGTGACTGCTGTGGTGATCCTGCTGTGGCAGGGGTTGCACTGGGGGAGCTTTCCAGGTCCCTTCCAACTCCTCACATTCTGTGATTCTGTGAACCTCACCACCATCTCCATCATCACAGAGAAAACCCAGAGCCCAGCTTATCACCAGTGCTTTGGCACAATGGATTTTCCCAGCAGGGCAGATCAAAGCAAACATCTACAAACCAGGGTGGGAGAAGCCAGATCTGCAGCAGCTCAGGCCATCGGGGCAGCTGGCCTTTGGTCAGCCACAACACAACAACTTCCCAGAGATAGGGCCAATTCAGATCAAGTGTTTGCACTTCTGGACAGCACAAAATTGGGCCAGAGGACAACCGACAGCCTTCCCGCCCTGCAGGAACTGGAAGGTCCTGAGATAGCCTGGCACAGGCTTAAAGCAAACAAAAGGAAGCGCGATTTCACACCACTCACAGAGACAGTGCAACCCATTGCCAACAAATCAACGTTAGATTCACTGTAGGTGATGGGAAGTCCATCTGACTCAATACTCCTGCTTCCCTGAATGCAAGGGGTTTCCTTCCCCTCCCAGGGTGTGAAAGCACAACTTTTGCTCTTTTAACTCTTCCCTTTCCTTTCCCCATATCTTTTTGCACAGGTCTTTGAGAGCATCACCTCCTCCCTCCACTTGTGTTGCTTTCTCCCCGTGTCTTCTCATGTGTGGGATAAAAGGGTGGAGAGACTTGTTCTTCCTCTGCTTTCCTCTAATCTCCTTGGCACCCCATTTCTTTCCTTTTGCTTTCTTCTCTCCAAATTGTTCCCTTTCCTCATGCTTATATCTACTCTGCTGAAGGCAGTCATGCTTGGAGAGTGAGAACTGACCCTGGGTCTCACCTCTTCAGGGTTAGACCACCCTTGCTCACATCCCTGCTCCATCACCTTGGCCTCTGTGCCTCCTGTGGCCAGGAGATGTCACAGTCATTTCTCACATTTCTGCCCCATTCACAGTGCCTGTAGTAACGTCCCTGCAGTGTCACAGCCCAGGAAGGTATACACAGCACACCTGTAGTAGTGTGCTGCAAAGGGGCATGTGCCTGCACGGGGCATTTAAATGTGTGACCTGGGATTTGGAGGGCTAGAGAGCTGCTCAGGGTGCAAAGGGGCAGGTCTAGCCCAGTTTCATCCATGTAACCTGAAGTGGGTGACAGGAGGGTGTTTCTGGTGCAAATTATCCCCAAAAATGACACTCAGGTACCTCTCAGAGGGGACATTCATTTACTCCAATATCAATACAGGCTTCTGCACATCCCACTGCTTGTCCTCCTGTCACTCCAGCATCTCCTTCACCATTAAGGGTGAGGACCAAGGACAACCCCTCCTTAGACCCACCCTATATGTTGAAGGTGTTCAGGCTCTTCTTGCTGCCCCACTTGTCACATTAAGCACGGTCAGCCCCTGCACATCACTTCCAGCCCTCACCGCTACAAGAGGTGACCCAGGTAGAGCAAACAGCTCTTGACCCTGCTCCAGACCAAGCACACCCCTTTCCTCGGGAGGAGACAGAGTGTGCCAAGCGTACACAAAACATCCTGTATTTCCCTCACACCTGCATCCAGCAAGGCCCTTGAGAGGCAATTTAAGGACAGTCTTCAGCTCCGAGTGTTCCTGGTGTCATCGCTCAAAGTCAGACCTTTATTGTCATGAAGAGGATATTGCAGTGAGCGCTGTCACTTCCACTCGCTGCTGGGAAATGGACCTTGCCGTGAACTACCTCTCACATTCCCTTGTGTATATATTACTTTTAGGACATTTATGAACAGCCCAGTCTCTACACCACTACCTAATGGAGTGCTAGGAAGAGGCACCTGCATTAACAGAAACCCAGGCCACCAAATCCGCTTGTTTGCCTCCTGATGCCTCTTTCCAAGGCACACACAAGAAAGTGCATGATCAAAATGAACTCCATGGCCGAGATCCAAGTGCAGCTGAGCCAATATAGCTGCAGAGGCGGGGGAGCATCAGCTATTCCTCCCTCCCTGCTTCTCCCAGCTGCACGGTCCTTCCCAGCACCCGTTCAGGCTCTGACACTGCGCTGAGCACAAAGACAAGCTGGTTCTCATCCGTATCGTTACAGACCCCGTCTCTCAGGGACGTGGGAGGATGTTGCATGTGATGTTATGGTTGTTTGCAGAAAGTCTTACCTTTCACAGGGAGCTCACGTGCTGAAGTGTTCAGCTGGATTGACACAGACCTCAGCACAACCCTTTCATGTGCTGGTGCAATGCCTGTCGAACACCAGGATTGCCACTTCTTCTAGGAAGACGTGACCTCAGGTTTCATCCTGTCAAACATTTCTCTCGTGCAAGCAGGCTGCTTTGCATTTCTGAAGAGCTTTTCTTGTTTTTCTAACTCTAGAAAAAAATATATATCCTAATTTCTAACCCAAATCCTGGACCCTCCTGAGTACATGGTGGCTTCAGCATCCTTGAAGGGGCCCAGGCACTGGTCTCTGCCCTATGCCTAGGGACTCCTGGCAGTGTGGGGCAAACTGCACAGAAGAGCTGTTGAAGAACCTGTCCTGAAGGGCTCAACATTGGGACAGGCAGCAACGAAGCCCCTGCTTCACAGGAAAGCACCTGGCAGCCCTTTACCCGAAAAGTGGGGAGATGAAAGCAGCCAGGTGCACAGCAAGCAGCTGCAAAGAGCCTGTCCTCACCAATACTGCAACCCGCTCTGAAAGCGCCCAGGTAATTGCATACCCTCTTGGCTCATCAGTTGGGCCATCTCTTAGATGTCCTCTGGGGAATCCTCACTGCTCTCATCACTATGGTTTTTTGATACCATGTTCTTTAGGAGACTTCCTCAAGGGGGTCCCCATTAGTGAAGGTTGGATCTGCCACTGCATCCAAAGCTGCTCCCTCAACACTGGGTACATCTCCAGGTCAGGAGCTGCCTTGCTCCACATCCCACCTCATCCCCAAATCCCAGCTCCTGGTTGAGAGATTGAGCCCTGCTTCCGACAGGACCTGTCTGAGCACGCGTTGTGCGTGGCCTGGGGTGACGGCTGGGGTTGTGTAGGAATTAACCTCAAACGCAGGCACAAAGTTTGAAAGAAAAGAAAATGGCAGATTAAATATCAAAGCTAAACCCGCTACAAACAGAACCTTGAAGGGACAAAATCCCCAGCCTCAAAGCAGCTTACACATCTCAAGTTTCTGGGGTTTTTTGACCAACTTTAGCTCAGTCCTGCCCGGTTTTCCTCCCAGACACAGCATTTCCAAACACATCACTTCCCTACTGTGAAAGCTTTGCTCCCACCTTGCTAATCCTTTGCTTTCCCACTGCACCACCCAGATTTACCAAATGTGCTTTTCCCACCTTCACAACAGCATCCTCATGGTGCATCTTCACCCTCTTCCCAAATGTTGGTCCCAAATGACCTGAACCCCTACAGGGTCTCTCCTGTCTGAAAGACTCACCCCGCCCCAGATCCAGCAGGGAAGATCTGATCTCCTCATCAGAGGTGGGACTCACATGGCAAATTAAAACACCTAAACATTTGCATATTGTTGTTGGACATTGATGAGAGGCAATGGAGGAGTCTCAAATGCCACCAGGTGATGTTTTCAGGCTACTGAAGCAAGCCTGGGTGCCAACTTTTGGGTAAGCAATGACTTCCCAGTACAGGACAGACCTCAGATGCTGTACACAGACCTCTCTGATCACGACCATGGCAGAGTCCATGTTTCCTCTTTGCAGAGCAGTTCCTGTCCCAAACACACCTGTGGAGGCAGATAGGGGCTGTTTATCCAACGAGACGTATTTTTCTGAACTGATGTGCACCGCCTTACACAAACACGCCCTTTCAGTCCTCTGGTACAATGCTATCAGAGAAAATGGCTACATCCCTTGCAAAAGGGAACAAAAATTATTTCAGTAAGAAAAGCAGAAGACAGGGAATGTGCACAGAAGAGCATGGATTGAGGATGCTGAGCTTTTCTTCCTGGGATCCCTCACTCAGGACACACAGGGACAGATCCAGACCCAACACCAAAATCTATTGCATCCTTTATAATGATTTTAAAGTCCCTCTCCATCATGGCTAAGAAAAACCCGCAGCTGGAAGAGAAAAACTAAAACTACCAAATGCCTTCACTTGCCTAAAAAAGAAGTTGAGTGAAGATAGAGGAGACCCTGGTGTAGCATCCCCTGAATTCCTACCCTACTTCCACAGTGCAGGTGAGGACCCCATCCAGGAAGGCAGAAATTAAATCCAGGTCTGTATCCCTGAGAAAGGTGGGGTTTTGCAGTGCCTGCTCAGGCCAGAAGGATGTTGTGGAATTAAAGCCCCACGTGCAGGCACGGTCTTGCTCCATATCCAACACAAAATGTCTGTGTAAGTGCTGCCAGCACCCCTCATTCAGAGGAAACAATTTGGGGATTAAGCAGGCGCGTGTGTAGCAAAGAGATGGGATCCAACACGCATGGGCAAAGCCACCCCCGGCAAGGAGAGGCCTGCGGGGTCCCTCAGCCTAGCAAGGAAATACAATGTTCACACAACAGAAATCAACAAGGAAAAGAACAAAAATCAACGGTATTTTGGGAGCCCTAAAGTCAAAATCCCGGCAGGAGAATTTCTAAGTCACCTTCCAAAACCCAACATTGCTTTTCATGGCCTGTGGGAGCACAGAGCCAGTTTCTCTCCCAAGGGGAGCAAGCACAGCTCATACAGAGGCAGCAAAGCTGTTGTGAGAAATGGGGTGGCCCCTGACTTCCACCTGGTGATTTTCTTTGTACAGCACAGGGAATTTCCAGGAATGGAAAGATCTCTCTGCTTTGTTTGATAATTGTTTGCTAGCGACTCCCCTTCATCTCCAGTTTTATTTTGACACATTTATCGTGCTCTTTTGATCTCCACCTTCACCACGCCACTGCAGATAATGATTTCCAACAAAGGATTAAATATTTTGATGTCTCCACAAGTCTCATCTGCCATCACTCTGGCTCGGAGGCAGCTGCAGCGCCTCACAGCCCTTATGCTTTGGGGCAGAGAAAGCTGATTACCAGCTGAGATCATGAAGACATCTCCTGCAGCAAAGGCCACATGCAAGGAGAATTTGGATCCTGTCCTTTGCAGCTCTTGGACCTTGAAAGTCCTCTCTGTTGTGTTCTTCCTGCTCTTCCCAGGCTTGCAATGGGGTTTGCCCTCTGAAGGTCCAGCCTGCAAGATCACCATGGATCTCCTTCCCCCTCCTTCACCCCTTGTTTTTGAGCCAAAGGGTAAATGTCCAAGCTGAACCCATCCCTTCTAATAAAGAAGGACCCATATGATTTTCTGTTGCTGGGGATGATTGCAGCTGTCTTGGGAGGTGCAGGTTTGGCAAGGGGGGAAGGAGGAGATGCTGATGGATGGCCACAGCTTTCTTCATTGACCTGGGGCCACAAGGGGTGAAAAACCAGCAGCTCCTGGAGCAGGGAGCTCAGCCCTGCCTCTCACCTGCCCTGGGCAATTTCTGGCAGTGTTGCTCATCATTTGACTTCTTTCCATTAATTCCCTCCCCAAACCTTTCTCTATCCCAAGGGTCTATTCCTCCAAGAAGCAGGAA
>NW_010171270.1:44362-55000 GCF_000695765.1 Mesitornis unicolor
CCCCACTCAATTGTGCTGTATTCACTCTCACCAACTGCAATGAAATCCTTAAAGAAAAGCAAGGACAAACTCAGGCAAACAGAAAAACCTCCTGAGGGGACCCCAGATGACACCTCCTGCACCCCTTCTCCATCCACAGCTCCTCAAATCTGGGTTAGGGACTGTGCTGCTGCTACTCCCAAGGAGCTCCCTGGTGTCAGTGACACTTTGCAAGCCGCCTGTCAAGAAAGCCAAGCGCCAGCAAGGACCACAGTGGCTCTTTTGAGATGCAATTAAAAGCTGTCCCGAGGCAAAAGCATCCATGGAAAATACAAACCCAACTGAATGTGTGACCTTTCCCCAGGACAGCAGTCTTGGCTGTTTTCTCAATAGCTTATGGCCTTTTTTTAATTGAAAATATTAAAGTTATTAAATTATTGTCTTGGTAGGCAAATAGCAGAAGACTGCAAATTGGAAAAAAGTTGGTTTACTTACAACCTGCCATTAATCTGTGAAAGTCACCACTGAAGATATGCTGAAGCTCTTAAGGTTGTGGCCAGGAAACGAGAACCAGGAGATACTGCAGACTCTTATACCTTAGTCAAGGCTTGCATGCACTCAAGAGACACAAAAACCAACCCTCAACACAGCTAGCAAGAAGCTGATGGACAAACTAGAAACCACCACCCCTCCAAAACATCTCAAACAGAGACTGAAGGCCCCAGGTTGGGCTTAAATAGGGCTCCAGGGCCCCATGGGTGGAGAGGGAGGCCACAGGTGAGGCTGGTCATGGCCATTAGCGCTCTCAAAGCCCTGACACCAAGGATGCCCTCTTGCTGGGGGATTACAGCTATTTATGCAGCTGCTCTTCACCTCAGAAATGCTCAGATATCTTGTTTTCATATATTGTAAACACTCTCCTTCATTTCTCCTGCTGCTTGAACAAGTGTCCAAGATCCTCAAGCAAGCAGGGCCATGTCAGTCTAGAAGACATCTGCTTCATCCTTCTATCACCCTTTGAAGTGTGGAAATCATCTAATTATTGGGTAATGCAACTGGAAGTTAAGGAGCTTGGAAATCCTGATATTTCATGTTCAAAAGTGCCTGTTTTTACTGCAGCCCAGCAGGGAAACTGCTCTGCTCTGACGCCAACTGATGGCTTTGGGGACATTATCTCTCCTGAACATTAATGCCCATGGGCAAACAAAAACATGTGGCTGCAGTGGGAAGAGTCCCACCCAAGGAAGGAAGGCAGTCTCCTTTTTATGCATTTACGCTAAAAACTGATTCTAAATTCAGCTCTAGGAAAGGTCAGTTCCCATGCAAGCACCAACGTGAAGCATTCATGTCTGCTGGAAGGTTCATGGGTTGTGACCACTGCCAAGGGGCTGCTCAGTGCGTGACCCAGGCTGCCCAGAGAGGTTGTGGAGTCTCCTTCTCTGCAGACGCCCAAAGCCCTGGCTGTGTTCCTGTGTGACTGCTGTGGTGATCCTGCTGTGGCAGGGGTTGCACTGGGGGAGCTTTCCAGGTCCCTTCCAACTCCTCACATTCTGGGATTCTGTAAAACAGCCCATCTGAGCCAGGCTGTAGGCATCTCCCTCCATCCTGCAGACATCTCCCTCCATCCTGCAGACTGCACTCGTCCTACTGGCAGCACAACAAGCGAAACCCCGCTCCCCCCTGGCTGTAGCCAACAGTTACCCAAATGGGGAATCCCTCTGCTTTCAGATCCCTGCCCGTCGTTACAAGCCCTGGGCGAAGCTGGCTCATTGCGGGTTGTGGAGCATCTGCCAGCAGCCAAAGCAAACAGAAATACCGGCACCAAGGACCGCAGAATTTGGAGTTACCCTTGGCAAGGCTGTAAGCTCTGACTCATATGAGACATCTTGAGGAATTGGGGGCAGGTGAAGCTGCAGGGCTCCTACTTGAAGGGCTTCATTTGTGGTATGGGTTTGGGGCTGACCTGGCCATCCATCACCCTCCAGAACCCCAAATCTCTGCTTTGCCCCAGACAGAGACCAGCAAGGCCCACAAGGTAATGAGAAACCATCAACCACATGAGAAACATTCACATAGAGAAGTCATAGCCAAGAAGATGCCAAATTTCCCCTCCTGTGAAGTTTTACCCCCCCCTACTCATCTCTTCTTTCCTCTGATAACATCTGCAGCCTAGCCCTGGAAATTTAGGAGCTGGAAGGCCACATATGGGCAATCTTTTCTCCCTCAACTCCTCCAGGTCTAACTCTAAGGTGGGCACACGAGGCCAGGCAAGGCTCAGACTCCACCTGGCAAAGCCGTCTGGGGCTCATATTGTGTTTAAAACAATGTGATGAGTTAAACCAGCTTCATCAGCAGCTTAGGGGATGACACCAGGCTTTGCTCTGAAGTGGCTGAAATGCATGAATGTGTCTTCTCAGTCTCTTGGGTACAAGGCAGCACAGTGACTGCTGGGAAGGGGGTGCATCCTAAATGGCCCCAGCAAGACCTGGCAACACAGACATGGAGGGAGACTCCCCTCCTCATCTTGCTCGAGTTGCAAACCCAGGGTGAAAGCCACCATCTCAAATTAGGGCCATCACATCAGAGACCTACTTATTCGGCCCAGAATTTTGCACTTTATTACAGTCACAAGCTTCCTTCTACCTCCTTCCCCTTTTTCACAGGTATCATTCTGAGCTGAGGCTGTTCATGCTCCTCTCCAGCTGCAGCCACTGGTGGTGTGGACCTTAGCACATATGGGAAAGCTGCAAGATGCTTGGCCATCAAATCCATAAGGAATTTGGCCATCGGGAGATAACTGCCCAAAGTAACACCTGTCTTGTCTTCAGAAGGACATGATGATGGTGAGACTCCAGATTTCACCTGAAATGGCTCAGAGCGTGATTGTAGCTGGTGTTTCTCCAGGAGATTTTCACCTCTAGGACAGATGAAGGACACAAACCTCTGCCAGCCATGCAGGAATGGGAAGATCAGGTTTGCCCACAGCTGGGTCACCCTCTATAGCGCTTTGAAGCCTCCTTCAGAGGCCTCCTGGTCAACCCAGCCTGAACCTCCAGAAATTTGGCTTCTGCTTGTCCCGTCCATCTCCTGAGCCCAGTTAAAGATCCTTGGGTGACCAACTGAGAGCTGCTGGGTGGCTGCTGGGTTTGGGATGGTTTTTTAGTGCCAGTGGCTCCGGCTGGTCTGCCTGTGCTGGGGAGCATTGGTAGGGGAGGGAGTAGGAAAAAGATGTGACTGCAGCTCTGTTTTGTAATCCAAGGGCGCTCTGGTTTTAATCTAGCTTGGGAAAACCCTGAGGGTTGTCTCTGCAAGGAAAATAAAGAGAGAGCACGCTGAGTTGTCAAGGTCAGCCGGCTCCTTGCGATTCGAGAAAAGGCAGAACATGCAGCAGGGTTGAGCCACAAACAAGGCTCTGCCCGGGCTGTGAGGCGAAAGCAAGCCCCAGGCGGATTCCTGCAGACCAAAAGCACAACCCACGCTATTTCCATCATGCTGTGGGTGAACTGAGGCCAGGACAGCCCCTGTGGACAAGCTGTGTCAGTCGCTCACCCTGGCTTCACCTTCTGCTCAACAGCATGGGTGAGCAAGACTTTGGACACCACCAGTGCACCAAGGTCTGGAGGACCAAGTTTGGCCCAGCAGCATATTTACACACTAGCAATGGGGCAGATGGCAGAGCATGGGCTTGAGCAAGACCCTCTTAACTACCAGCACAGGCAAGCTAAGGGCTGCATCAGGTTAGCACCATGAAGGGGTCATTGCCCAAGAAGACACATCCTTACCCCAGTGCAGCACACACCTACCCATGCTTATAGCAACGTGGTGCTCCCACAATGAGAAATCACATAAGGAGCAGTAAATCCTTTGAAACCCAACCTCTGTATAGGAATTGGGGGACCTCAGAGCCCACACAAGGTCACAGCCTCTTCACTCCACATCCAGGTGAGATCCTGGCTTGCATCAGCCCCTTTCTTGCCGTGCAAACAGAGCTCTATAGGGCTTAAAACCAACCAGTTTCATCTAAAGGGTTGGGATGCTTCTTTCTGGCCCAAAGGGAGTTTTTGGGCCACCCAGGAGCTTTCATCCCGCTTGGTTTTGTCCCTTCCCCACCCCAGTTTAGCCACAAGCCAAGGGCATAACTGAAAAGCCATGCACACATACCCACGCCTGTGCAACCCTTCCCAGCACCGGGCTCTGCCCACTGCCTCCAGGCTTCAGCCAGTCAGGAGTATTTGGACAGACCTGTCTTCCTTCCCTCCAGAAATTACAGAGTATATAGATTTGTATCTTGGCAGGATACATTGACTTTCCCAGCTGAGGGGAGTTGGGGAAGATTTGATATTCTGCAAACATCCCATTTTGCATCCTCCTAAAACACAGCATTATGTGAGGGGAGGATGTTTTTTGGTTCAGTTTTGCTGTTTTATTTCAGATTTCAATGATTCTTGTTGCATTTGCAGTAGTCGTAGTACCAACAGTTTGAGGTGTTTTACCTCGCTGGGAAAAGGATTCAGAACTCAGCCTTTCCTTTAGGACACACAGACTGTTTCCTTCCCAGATCAGGAGTATTTGTAGAGTTCCCTGTTCCCACTATCCCTGTATCTCCATATAAATCCTTGGCAACGGGTGGACAGGTCTCTTTCTCTGTCCCACAAGTGTCCACCTTCTCTCCAGCAACAGCAGAGGCTGGAGGCAGCTCATCACATGGCAGGGGTGCTCTCCATAGGGAACCCACCCTCTCAGAAATCACGTCCCAAGTCATTTTCTACCCTATGCCAAGCTCTAGGTGTCTTTTCCTCCACCTCATGGGTTCAAACGGAGGTGGAGAGGAAGGCAAAGTGTTAAAGAGGTGAAGCAGGCAACCTCTGGGACCTCTTGCCTGCAGCTTGGAAGGAGAAGGAACGAGGGGGCTGAAATCAGACCCTGGATCTTTCCATAACGACACGGCCCGACGCTGCCAAGAGGGTTTTTTTCCACTCTACAGCTACTGTAGGGTTGATGACAGGAAAGCTAATTATATCAACATCCTGTTTATCTGGCAGCGTGGAATGGGAGCCCAGATATACTTGGGCTGTGAGGGCATACTCTGATCTGGTTGCATGACAGAAAATTCTCGGCCATGTGTCTGGGCCAATTTCTTCCGCAGGTGAAGTGCTACCTGCTCTCAGAACCTTTCTTGGTTTGCCCAGAGAGAGATCCCGGAAAGCAAATCGTGGGGTGTCCACCTTGTGCAGTTGCTGCTGAGAACAGGTCACAGAGCTGTGAAATCGCTTACCTTGCTCTTGTTGGAGCTCATGGGGTTTATTTAAATCCCTGTGGGTTCCTGCTAACCCTGCAGCAAGCCCCAGCCTGAAGCCTGGGAGGGAGCTTTCCCTGGGAACACCCTGACCAAGCAAGAACAGGCAAAAACCACCCAGCAAAATCCACCCAGCAAGTCAGGGCACCTTGCCTCAGTTTCCCTCTCTGTCAGAGCTATATCCAACAGACCAGTGCCTTTTTCCCATCCCCTCCTTGCCCCACACCTTACATTTCTGGCTGGCAGGCAGCTGGGTGTGCTGGCAGTGTCCTCTCCTGATGTGGTTTTGGTTTCTGCCTTTGCACCAGATTGCTTCACATCAACCACGGCCCCTTTGCTCATCTGCTGCTGTCCTTCTCTTTTTCCACATTTCCCATCACGTCACTTTTCCTGTCAAGCCTGAAATAACATGGGACAGCCCAGGGACAGCAGCGCTGGAGGAAGGAGGAGGCCACCAGCAAGGAGCCTTCTCTATCTCCCTCCACTCCCTGGTATGTTGCCACCGTGCTCTGCACCTAAAGAGCTTGAGTTTGTTATGGGTTATGGTGAGTGCTCGATATCGGCATTTCAGAGTACCTGTTAAATGCAAACCCAGAGAACTCACATAATTTGCATAGGCCTGGAGAAACCAGAAAGTGTCCAATTACTCTGTCCCAGCTGCTGGCTCAGAAAATAGATGGAGAAAGCATCTTCTCCTACCCTCTCCTGTCCGGTGATGTGATGTGGAATGGAGAAAGAGCTGAAAGGCACAGGTTCCCGAGGAAGGGCTAGACCTGCTAGCAGGAGGGGATCTGGCACCTGGATGTGGCCCAAGAGAAGTGCTCAGCATCAGAAATGAATGAACAGATTATTTCAGTTGGAAGGGACTGACGGTGATCAGAGATTGTGCCCCTGTGCTGGGCACTGCTGAAGACTCCCCTCGAATCCTGGGGTCAGTTTTGGGCCCCTCACTCCCAGAAGGACATTGAGGGGCTGGAGCATGGCCAGAGAAGGGCAACGGAGCGGGGGAGGGGGCTGGAGCAGCCGAATGATGGGGAGCGGCTGAGGGAGCTGGGGGGTTCAAGTGGAGAAGAAGAGGTGAGGGGAGACCTTATCCCCTCTGCAGCTCCTGAAAGGAGGGGGTAGCAAGGGGGGTCAGTCTCTGCCCCTCAAGAACAAGCGACGGGGCAAGAGGTAATGGCTTCAAGTTGTGCCAGGGGGGGGTTAGATTGGGTAATTGGGGTAATGGCTTCAAGTTGTGCCAGGGGAGGGTTAGATTGGATATTGGGGAAAAATTCTCCACCAAAAGGGTTGTCAAGCACTGGCAGGGGCTGCCCAGGACAGTGGTGGAGTCCTCATCCCTGGAGGGATTTAGAAGATGGGGAGATGTGGCACTTAGGGACATGGTTTAGTGGTGGAGTTGGCAGTGTGAGGTTAACGGTTGGATGTGATGACCTTGAAGGTCCTTTCCAACCTAAACAATTCTGTGATTCTATGACCCTCAAAATAATTCATTTCCAAAAAAAACAAGACCCAAGATCCACATCTCAGCCAAGTCTGGGTGAAGTCAAGTTTGTTTTAAGGATTTTGTTCCTGTTCTCAAAGGAAGACCCAGTCCTAATTAATGTTAGGCCAAATGCCATGGCCAAGACTTCAGGACACCACTTGTGTTGCCAAATCCTTTTCCTTCCTTCCTTCAAGTCAGCTGCAAAACTGAAATGACCATTGGTTTTTTATAAATTAGCAAGGCTACCCAGGTGTATTTCTTACTCTACAACACAGAAATGTCATTGGAAAACACCATGTCCCACCATTTCAACCTTCTCTCAAGCCCTTTTCCATCAAGGCCATCTGAAGAGAAGGGGGACAAGGACACCTGGGCCATGGAGAAGCTCAGGTCACCATCTACAAGGGTATGTAGACATACATATGGCTGATATGTATGTATGATATGTATGCATGGCTGATATGACAGAGAACCAAAGGGACATGCACACCCTTCCAGAGCAGCATCTGGAGACCAAGAGCTACAACAGCACCACGAGTCTGTGCCTGCACAAGTGCCCTACGTGAGCCACTGCACCCTAATGTAGCAGGGTCTGGCTCAGGCTGCCTTGTCCACTGAAAAATGTGGACTTAAGTGGCCAGAAGAACTCACAAATTAGGCAAATTTCCCAGAACAGATGGAAAAAAAGAAGGAAAAATACACAAAAGTCGGAGGGGGGTTGTTCAGAAGAGTCAACATCTGCCATGTCTTATTCGCACCATCATTACTGAATCAAAACAGAGTTCAGGCAAAACAAAAGCAAAACAAGTCTTTTGATTTGGGTCAGATTTCCCTTTTTTTTCCCCAGTCTCTGCTTTCAGTGGAGGGTGTTCTTATGTTTATTGACTTTGTTTGACTCAGCCCCAGAATTCCCTTTGATTTTTCGGTCTAAGCTGAGGGCAAAGCTCGGTTATTTGCACAGCTGCCTGCACGCCCCGCCGCAGAGCACGAGGCCCTCGTGATGGAGGGTGTAGAGACATCACTTAAGGTCAACCCAAAAGTGCTACACGAGATGCTCTGTGACAGAGGAGTGGGATGGCCACAGCACTTTTCAGCCAGTCCCTTGTCCTCCAATGGCCCCTTTCAACCTGCAGAGTTGTGCAAAGACAAGAACATGGTGAATTCACAGAGTCATGGCATGGTTTAGGTTGGAAGGGACCTTTAAAGCTGATCCAGTCCAACCCCTGCAGTCAGCAGGGACATTGGTACCAGATCAGGTTGCTCACAGCCCCATCAAGCCTGGCCTTGAATATCTCCAGGGATGGGGCCTGCACCACCTCTCTGGGCAACCTGTGCCAGTGTTCTCCATGCCATGAAAGTCACCAGAAACAGTGGTTATTCAGCTAAAAGAAAAGACAAGGTTAACATCTGCAGAATAAAAAAAAATGGAGCAAATTTAATTGTTTTGTGAGCAGCATAGAAGCAGGATCCTGGTTCCCTCTGGCCAAGGTTTGGGGAGGCACAAGCCCCATCTTGGTAAAGAATCAGCATGGGCAGCCCCAGACCTCACATCCAAGAGCGAAGAGGATGCAGTAAGTCCAGCTTTTCCTCTTCCAACTCTCCATGCAAATGCATTCCCATTCTATGGGAGAGAGCGTGGTAAGGAAGAGCCGTTGTCCTACAGTAAAGCAATGCCAAGGTCAAGTTTAACCCGGATCCAGTCTCTGGTTTGCAGCCTCTGTCCCATCTCCACAAAGGTGGTGGTGGGGGATTTGGGGGTTCATGTTTTGGGAGTCAGTCCCAGCAAAGGAAGATCATGTCTCATCGATCCTTTAAAATGTGAGATGAGTTGACGCATCTCTTGAGAAAAGCAAGCTGGGCAATCACATGTAGACTTTCTACATCTACCGGAGGTGCAAGCACATAGCTGAGCAGTCCCAGCATGAGAAACAAAAGGATTTTATAGAGTAGAAGAGGAGATAAGTTGAAGAACCAGATGCTCTAGCAAGAGTCACAGGCTCTGTACTCAACCTAGCACAGCATTACAGCCCCAGTTTATCACTGTAGGGGATGGATTAGGACACCAGGGCTTGATTGAATTGCATAGAGGTCCTATCACATATGATTGGGATATTTCACCTGCCCCCAGCTGCTGTTCCAGAAGAGCCTTGGTCTCTGGGAGGTCCTCTGCTAAATCTGCCAGCCCCATGGGGATGTCCTAGGCACTGCCCCAGAGAGCAGTGGTGTCTCTGGATGGACCCTTAGGGAAGGAGGGAGCACTGGGTCCATAGCATGCACACATTACAAACTGCCCTGGGACTGAATAGGAATTTCAGGAAGATGTAAAAGGCTGCATACAGCCCTTTCTCCCTCTTCCCTGACCGAGCATTGCAGGAAGGAGCAGCCTTGCTGTGCCAGGAGGAGGTCACAACAGGAATAGGGCCAACAGAGGCGCATTTGCTGCCAGCCAAGGATGAGATCTGCTCAAGGACAGGACTCCATCCTTGACACGTTCTGCTGGTACAATGAACACAAGGACCTTATCCCCCTCAGACTTTCAGGGCCCCCTCTGATGCACGAGGAATGAAACGGCTGCAGAAAACAGCTGGGAGCTTCCTTCCCCACCCAACAGAGGCAAAACATATCTTTCTTTTGTCTAATCTCAGTCTTGCAAAATGCTGAACTATTTTAGCTGAAACTTTCCTAAAACATTTCAGCCTGGAGGCAGCTAGCCAGGCTGGAGAAAAAGTAGACTCTGGCAGATTTATCAGTAATTAAAGGCAAAGCTTTTACAATAATCGGAAACAAGAAGCATGATAATGGTAGATACCAGCTCTCCCTTTGGACAGGCAGCACCTCACCAGCCACTGAAACAGAACTGCCATGGTGTACTGGAAAAGAGTGAGTGATGGATGGATGGATGGAGGGAAGGAGGGAGGGAGGGAGGGAGGGAGGGATGGATGGATGGATGGATGGAGGGATGGATGGAGGGAGGGATGGATGAATGGAGGGATGGAGGGTTGGATGGAGGGATGGATGGATGGATGGAGGGATGGATGGATGGGTGGATGGATGGATGGAGGGTTGGAGGGAGGGATGGATGGAGTGAAGTGGTAAAAAAACAGAGAAGCCCTTTCCTCACTCAGGGCGATGCACAAGGTACTCTTCATAGAATCATAGTATGATTTAGGTTGGAAGGGACCTTAAAGCTCATCCAGTCCAACCCCTGCCATGGGCAGGAACACCTCCCACCAGCCCAGGCTGCTCAAAGCCCCGTCCAACCTGGCCAATCTGGCTTCACATCCTCCAGATAAATCCCTACAAGCACAGCCACAGTCAGAGGAGGTCCTCTCAGTCCCTTCCCCACAGGCATCAGACACACTTTCAGGCTGCCCTTTACAGCTGCCTGTGGTACTGGTGGCATCGGTTGTCATCTCACTGGGATATGGGATTGGGATGCAAACGAATCTGGAGCACCAGGCTTCCCAGAGGTGATGCTTTCTCTGAGCTGCACACAGAAACACAGGGAAATCACGCATGGGCCTTCAACGCTTGGATCATGGGAGATGGCACCTTCAGCAGAAGACAAATCTCTTCCTGCAATAAGAGGGATGCTTTGAGATCTAGCAAGGGGACAGCACTGCAAAATTAATTTAACACTGCACAAACAAAGCCATGCATGTGTATCTTGCTCCGAAGGCACAAAGCTGTTGTCTTTGCCCTGGGAAAATATGTGCTGAGACCACCTAAATCCCCACCAGGATGCAGTCCCAAATTGCCTAGACTGACCAGCTCGGGCATTGGACACACATGGGAGAGCTCTGGGCTTGCTCACACCAGAGCAGTAAGAAATGTGGCCGGAGCCTGTAATCCAGCGACAGACAGCTGGAGGGAACCA
>NW_010171271.1:0-7250 GCF_000695765.1 Mesitornis unicolor
GCGACAAGTCACAGAAGCAGTTGAGGGACTGGGTGAATCGAATCAATTTGCAGAGGTAAAAGCTGTCCAGCTGGCTTTAGACATTGCTGAAAAAGAAAGATGGCCAGTACTTTATCTCTACACTGACTTGTGGATGGTGACAGATGCCTTGTAGGGGTGGTTAAAACAGTGGAAACAAGATAACTGGCAATGCAGAGGTAAACCTATTTGGGCTGTCACACTGTGGCAAGATATTGCTTCCCGAATAGAGAAACTGGTTGTAAAAGTAGATCATGTGGATGCTCATGTACCAAAAAGTCGAGCCACTGAGGAACACAAAAACAACCAGCGAGTGGATCAGGCTGCTAAAGTGTTCCAAACAGACTTAGAATGGGAACATAAAGGTGAACTGTTTTTAGCTCGGTGGGCCCATGACTCTTCAGGTCATCAAGGAACATATAGATGGGCTCATGACCAATGGGTGGATTTAACCATGGACACTATTGCACAGGTTATTCACTTCTGGGGAGGCAAGAGGGGTTAATAGAGACCATCCGTTCAGGATATAGTGGCCAGCCCAGCCCTAAACCACGACAACTTAATAATAACATAGTTTAGTCTTTTAAAGATTACCTTTGTATAAATTCCAGCTGCTATTTATTCTCTTAATAATGTTCTCATGGGAATCCCAGCTTCTGTGGCACCTTGGCTTGCACCCTCTTAATGTTTTTCCACAGCCTATTTCATGTTGACAATTAATTTTTAGTGAATAAAAAATAATTTATTGAATCTAGCTCTAATAAGGTATTCCACAAAATGTCAACAGTACCTGAATTCCTTTGCTTCCAAATAGTGTTGAGTTTAGATATAGTATTTTATAGGAAGAAATAGAAGTTATTGTGTTGCCTAAACCTCTTTTCTTGCAGTTCTATGACTGCAGGCTTATAAAAGGTTAATAATGTGATAGTTACTCTAAAAAGCTTTTTAATAAGTATATTCTACTATGCCAAGGCATGTTCCCTGCTCTAACTGTGCCTTTCTTCAAATCTCTGTGCCAGTTATTCCACAATGTCTTCAAGCACCAAGAAGAACCCAATCTACCTTCAAGTTACAGGAAAAGAGAAAAAGAAGTGTGCAGCAGGGAATGCCCTGCTAACAAATAGAAAAAATGTACTGTAGACAATAGAAAATAAAGGGAGATCAGTAGCAAGCAGACCTACATTTTCACCCACTTCCTCTAACACATCCCAGGTCCATCTACTGCCAATTCTTTTTGTTAAAGACTATCAAATGGGTGAAGCATCTGCTCAAGTTTTTTATTATTTTGTCGGCCACATTGGTTCTGAGCAGATTATACTAGTCAAACAACACATAAGTGTGCAAAAGCAACAGTGTCACTGGTGAAGTGATAGGCTGAAGGGAATAGAAATAAATCAAATACCAAAAAAATGCGTTGAAGTCACATGCAACAGAGGATTCCTTAGAAAAGGATGGGGCTGATTACGAATGTGAGTAGTGGTCCATCTTGTCCAGCTCTCACTGACAGCAGAAAAAAACAGATGGTATTTAGGGTATATTCCTATGTTTTCCACTTCATATGCATTTGGAGACCATTGCCTGTTTTTTTTAAACTCTTTTGAACCTGTTGGTGCTATAGTCTACTGCAGCAAATGTTCTTTCCTAGTGTTGTAGAAAATAAGTTCTTTGTTTCCTAAGTTTTAAATAATTTTCTTATTTAGCTGTTTCCTACTAGTTCATACAAGTGCCTGTAATTCTAGTCCTGTAGGACTTGACAAAAACATTACTTACTGTATTTACCTTATCCACCATATTAATGTTTTGTAATCCTTAATTATATTGATCCTAGCTGTCTATTCTATGCTATCTTTTCTACCAGTTTTTTCAGTCTCTCCCTAAATTATAAGACAATACCATGATACACTGGTAATAAAGAAATCAGGTAAAATGCATAATTTCAGGTTTTTAAAAATTGTCTTCATATTTATTAAGAAGAGGTGGTACTTCAAGTTGAGACAGGAGGGGAATTTCTGTTCTGGGGAGACAGAAAAGACTGTTTGTATTGGGATATTCTGTGAGGCGTTTTGGTTTGGTTTTTGGTAGTGGGCTATGCGCAGCCCCAGATGTAGGTGGCGTGGCCCTGACTCTGGCCCTGCCCAGCCAGGTTGGGCCACCCCAGCCCCATCTTAAGCTTAAGCCCCACTGCAGCTCCAGCCCAAAAAAGAGAGAGCTGGAAACTCTTCAGAACCATCAGAAGGAACCTGCAGCAGAGAAAGGAGAGGGACCTGAGAAAAACAACTGTGCAAACACCAAGGTCAGTGAAGGAAGAAAAGAGAGGAGGGAGGAGGAGGTGTGCAGAGCCAAGGTACCCCCTGCAATCCATGGCAAAAGCAGGCCTGAAGCCTGTTGAAGTTCACTGGTGGGGCAGATCCACATTAGAAGGTGGCTGTCCTTGAAGAGGCCTTGACTCCAGGCAGTGTGTGTTGGAGCAATTAGTGTGTGAGGGCACTGCAACTATGGGCTCACCCTCAGTGGAGATTTGTGGACCTGGGCTGAATCAGTTTTGAGTGTGAGGGAAACTGCAGCTGTGGGCAGACCCACATGTGGATTTTTGTGGAGGACTTTTCTCCTGTGACAAGGGTGTCATCTGGAAACAGAGGGAGAGTGGGAAGAGTCCTCCCTACCCTTGAAGAGGAAGGAGCAGCAGAAACTGTATGGGACAAACTGACTGCTACCCCCATTCCCATCCCTCTTGCACCACTGGGGAAAGGTGGGGAGGTGAAGAAACCAGGAACAAAGTTGAGCCTGGGAAGAAAAGAAGCGGTGAGGTGAAGGTTTTCTACTTTAAGATCTGGTTGTATCTCTCAGTGTTCTACTCTGGTGTTATTGGTAACAAAATAAAGTTGTTTTGGGTTTTTTGCCCAATGATAAGTCTGTCTTTTTCCCATGACCATTATGTGATCAGAAGAAGCCCTCTTAGTCTTTATTTTGTCTAGCCCCTTTTTTGGGCATCGTGGTGCTCAGTTATGCACTGGGCCTAAACCCTTTCAGAAAGTTTATTTATCTTGACATGTTCATTTAATAATAAATTATATTAAAATGTGGCATTGAATCAATTTATTGAAAAAACAGTGTCTATGCTTTTGCCGAACACAAATAACTTTATATAAAAGTACAAATATACTAGAAATTTAATATGCTAATTCTTCCAGATGTAGAAGTTATTTTAGTGTGCAGCAGAAATTATATAGAAAACACAATCTGGCTTCAAGTTACCTTATTGCTAAAGGAACCCTTTAATTAGAAAAAGAATATTCTAATACAGAGATTCCTTAATTAAGTACTATGCATTCTCTTCCACTCCAAAACTGTATTAATTATTCTTATGGCGGTGAAAGGAGGTATATTTAAATTACACTGGATTCTGAGAGTTTTCCTGTGTCATTCTATCTACCCACCCATATGGGTCATTAAAAAAATGGAAAAAAAGGAGAAAAAAGACTACTTATGAAACAGCGGACAGACTACATGCATTACAGCACCATACTTCCAGATATATATCTGCCTGTTCTGCAAATGCAAAAAGCTAACTAGATGATAGGTATATAGAAAGCCACACAGGAAAGTCCATGGCTGGAGAGTGTCCAGGAAGAAAACCTAGTGTGAAGACAGTGTCTGAGTCAGGAAATTGAGGAACATTAGCCCTTTCCAGATGCAAGAAAGAGCTTAAGGTAAGTCAATCTTTCATATAGCATATGGTTTGAGATTAGTTCTCTTAGTTACTTTCAGAACTGGAGTAGGCTGTCTAATCACTGGTCACTGCTGTTACTGCTCCCAGAGGAAAGGATTAGAGGAAAGCAATCCAGCCTTAATTAAATCTTAATTGATCACTGGAGCTCAGGACTTGACCTAATACTACGTTAATTACACTCCAGAGAGAGGAGATAGCATAAAGCCAACACCTAAATGAAGACCATATTCCAAGCAGATCTGGAGGACTCAGAAGTGAAGCTTGTGCTAACTGATTGTGCTGGTTTTGGTTGTGATAGAGTTAATTTTCCTAATAGTAGCTAGTATGAGGCTACATTTTGGATTTGTTATAAAAATCAGTGTTGATAATACAGGGATGTTTTGGTTACTGCTAAGCAGTGCTTACACAACACCAAGGCTTTCTCTGCTTCTTCCACTACCCCACCAGCAAGTAGGCTGTGGGGTACACAGGAACCTGGGAGGGAACACAGCTGGTACAGCAGATCCTAACTGACCAAAGGGATATTCCACACCATACGAAGTTGTGCTCAGTATATAAATCTGGGGGAAGAAGAAAGAAGAAGGGATATTCAGAGTTATAGCATTTGTCTTTCCAAGTAATGGATATACATGATGGACCCCTGCTTTCCTAGGCATGGCTGGACACCTGTCTTCCAATGGGAAGTAGTGAATGAATTCCTTTTTTTGCTTTGTTTGTGTGTGCAGCTTTTCCTTTACCTATTAAACTGTCTTTATCTCAACCCATTATTTTAATCACTTTTACTCTTCTGATTCTTTCCCACATCTTGCTGTGGGGGTGTGAGTAAGCGACTGTATGGTGCTTAGTTGCCATCTGGGGTTAAACCACAACTCTGATGCACAGTACAACAGCACATAATTTGGCAAAAAGCTTAAGTGACAAGATCAATTATGTTTATTCATTGGATGAGCTATAAATTTCCTGAGTCCCTTAGATTGTTATTGATTTACCCCCCTAAACCTAACAATCCTATAAAAAACCTACCACTTACAACATCTTTGACTCATAACAGTCCTTAATGCAAAAAGCTCTTGCCCTTCATTCAAAAAAAAACCTACTTCCATTAAATTATACCTTAGGTTTAAACATGTGTGTCTTCTATAAAGTTTCAGAGTTGTAAATATCTCTGCATCATTCAGCTTTATGGCTCTTCCCATTTTATTTTTTTTTTAATTCCTTAGGCACTATTATTTCCCCCTGCCACTTCAGCTGACAACTAGCATCAAATCTTGCTGCACATCCTCTGTCTACCAACTGACATTTGGGGCATAAATTAGAAATATTGTTTGGTTTGAGTCCTAGGGAAAAAGTAGCTCCGATTTACTAAAATTTATACATGCATTTGTATTTTCTGTTACTGTGGCTAATTACATGAAGGCTATTACCTATGAATGACATTAGAAACAGCACTTTTTAATATAATACAGAGCTCATTTTCTGAATGACAAACGAATATGTATGGTTAATGACTTAAAATACCCCAGATAGACCTGGAATTACTACACTGTGCACAAGTATTGTATTTTTTGTTGCTCTGCATGGTCAACATACTTTTTTTTTATTATTCTGAGCTGTACTGCTTTTGGTGTGTTTCTCACAAACTCTACTTTTCACAGAATCACAGACTATTAGGAGTTGCAAAGGACCTCGAAAGATCATCCAGTCCAACCCCCCTGCCAGAGCAGGATCACCTAGACCAGGTCACACAGGAACACGTCCAGGAGGGTTTTTGAGTGTCCACAACGTCTCCGGGCAGCCTGAAACTTATATCAGCAAAGTCCCTTTTGTAGAAGAAGATCAAGCTGCTACAATGCGTTATTCAAACTTTCTGGAATTATTTTCCCTTTTATGTCCGAACGGGTGAGCCAACGCGTCACTTGAATGTTTACACATATTTCACTAGAGGGAGCCAAAATCTCTGAGTATGTAGTTATAAGTACTAACATTTCCAAAGTTTTCAGTTCAGTCCTCTCTTAGCAGCTACTGTGATAAACCTAAACATGCTAGTTCAGGAATATTATTATTATTGTTGTTGATGTTGTTATTTTTAATACTTTATTGCAGGATAAAAGGGAGGAAATTAAAAAGATACCATTTTAATCCTGTTGGTACAAGTGTATAGGAATTTAGGCAGCTGAACTTGAAGTCTTGGTATATAGCAAGAATTTATGCATTGTATCTTAGTACTAGTAAGGAAGTTACTTTATATCTAATCATCTATTGTACTAATTCATGCTCAAAACAGGGTTGTCTCAGTGTCAGTGTTTTTAGTAATAGAGGATAATCCAGAACACATGCTAATTTTGGCATTTTTGATCATGGGTCAGTCTATATTACACCAGGCCTGCTAGCAACAGACAGGGTAGACCTGTCTCAACGAGGGAAAAGAATCTTTGCATGGAAGTTAGTAGGGCTCACTGAAAGAGCTTTAAATTAGATTTCAAGGGGGAAGGGGATAAAACCAGGCTTGCTAGTGATAAGCCTTGGGTAGCATACTGATGTTTAAGGGACCGTGTGCTAGCAAGGTCCTTCAGTCTGCTATCTCAGTGGAGGTAGGGGATGGAGATCCATGTGGCAACAAAGATGCAAGTGTTACTGATGAGTCAGAAACCACAGAAATGTCTGAAAATGGCCACATCGGAATTAGGGCTTCTCACAAACAGGTGGCAGGATCCAAACTCAAGTGCATCTACACCAATGCGCACAGCATAGGCAACAAACAGGAGGAACTGGAAAACATTCTGCAGCCAGAAAACTATGATGTAATTGCAATCACAGAAACATATAGGGATAATTTATGCAACAGGAGTGCTGCAATGGATGGCCATAAACTCTTCAGAAGAGGTAGACAAGAAAGGAGAGGCGGTGGGTATGTTAGAGAGTGTTTTGAAGATCTAAAGCTTGACAGTGGTGATGAAAGCATTGAGAATTTATGGGTAAGAATTGGGGGAAAGGCCAACAGGGCAGTTGACCCATGGTGGAAGTCTGATATAGACCACCCAAACAGGATAAAGAGGCAGACTAAATATTCTATAAACAGCTGGGAGAAGTTTTATGATCACTATGCCTTGTTTGTTGTTGGGGTCAACTTATCAGATGTCTTCTGGAAATACAATACAACAGAGAGGAAACTCCAGTAGCAGAATTCCTGGAGTGTGTGGAAGGTAGCTTACTGATGAAATTGGTGACTGAGCCAACTGGGGAAGCAACCCACTGGACCTGTTGTTAGTGAACAGAGAAAGATTTGTGGGTGATGTGATAGTTGGGGACCAGCAGAACTGCTACCTTGGACTTCCAGAGGACACACTTTGGCCTGTTTAGAGGCTTGGTTGACAGAGACACTTGGGAGGCAGTCCTGAAGGGCAGAAGAGCCCAGGAAGGCTGGACACTCTTCAAGAAGGAAATCTTAAATGCACAGGAGCAAGCCGTCCCCTTGTGTCCAAAACCAAACTGTCAGGGAAGA
>NW_010171272.1:0-261 GCF_000695765.1 Mesitornis unicolor
ACCTCCCCAGAAGCAGCTTGTGTCCATGACCCCTTGTCTTTTCCGTGTGACTCCTTGTGAAAAGGGAGTCTCCATCTTTTTGGTAGCCACCCTTTATGCACTGGTACACAGTGATAAGGTCTCCCCTGAGCCTTCTCTTCCCAAGGCTAAACAGGCCCAGTTTTCTCAGCCTTTCTCCGTATCGCAGCACTTCCAGTCCTCTCTGAGTGTCCTCCTGGCCCTTCTATGGGCCCTTCCAACCTGTCTGCATCTTTTTTGTAT
>NW_010171273.1:0-200 GCF_000695765.1 Mesitornis unicolor
CTGCCCGCCTTTGTTTGGGTTCCGAGAGGGGTCCCGCTGGGGTAAAACGGAGCCGGTCCTCCCTCCCCTTCGTCTTCCCTTTCTCCCCCTCGCTCATGGCAAGGAACCGGGGCAGCCCCAGGCAGCCCCAGCCATGCGGCGAGCCCGGCCGCCCGCCGTGTGCTGCCCGCAGCTCCGGCGCCCGGGAGAGCCCATCACAC
>NW_010171273.1:571-13247 GCF_000695765.1 Mesitornis unicolor
CCGGGGAACCCCGGCCCGAAGGGCTGCCGACCCCGCTGCCGAACCCACGGGCCTGCGTGTAAAGCTATTTCAAAACGTCAGCCCGTTTTATTCAAATACCCCACAGGCAACACACGTTGAAGTTTTCCAGGGTATTTCGCATAGGGTGTCTTTCCCCTACAGTTGCCGATTAGGCGAGGCTGAGCGCTTTGTCTCCGGATACTGAAGCACTGAAACCAGGAGATGCGAGTTCTGTGCGCGGAGCGCGCTGCGAAGCCCTGCGTAGGGGCAGAGGCACTCCAAGACCCCGGCCCGGCCACCGCGGTCCCCGTGCCTCACTCGCAGGACGCAGGGGGTACCCGCTCCGCTCAGCTCGGGTCCCCTCTCGGCGCGGTCATGCGTAGCGATGCGAGCCCGACTCTCCACGTACTCCCCGCGGAACCGCGCTGTCCCGGTGTGGGCCCTGCGTGGCCGCAGCTCGGAACCCACCAGGCTATGCAACCCAAATTAATTAATTAATCGCGACTTGCGATTGCTTCTGCTCCAGGCGCAGGGCCACTCGGTGCAGCCCCGCACCCAGCGGGGGGAGCGAAGCGAAGCTCCCCCCGTGGCGGTGTTCTCGCGTTGAATTACTCCTGCGCTCTGCAAAGGTCGGTGCATCCTGTTTGTATCCTGTTGGAAAAGGTCGCGCTCTTGCTTCAAGTTATCTGTAAAATATTTCAGGCTCTTCAACTCGTCAGCTGCGGTGGGGGAGCAAGCGCGGAGTGCCGCGGGGTGCGGGGCCAGCACCGCCCTCCCGCACCGGCCCAGCCGCGGAGCCCGGGAGGACCCAGCGGGACCTGGGCTTTCCTGAGCATTGAAGCTCCGGGTTGGCGTCCTGAGCAGCCTGGTGTAGTGCTGAGCTTGATGCTCCGGCAAAATCCTAAGTTACATAATTACATTATTCCGCTTACTCGAATTGTCCTTTCAATTTCAGATAGAGACGGTACAGCCCTTCTCCAAGGGTCGTTTTTCCATGAATTGTTAAAGAGCTGCTGCACTCGCAGCGGATAAAGCAATTTCTCTGTTCGCCTTTTAACTTTGTTTTTTGTAGTGATGTGATGAAATGCTAAATTCTGTAGTGACAATTCTCTGTATGAAGAGAAGTCCTTATTAGGTGATTCTGCTTTGCATTTTTTTTCTTTACTAACGGAAGTTTATTGTAGTAACTAAAAACAAATCTAGCAGACTAATGATTTTTACTGTGTCTGTGCATCACCCAAAATTGATCCTCTCTGCAAGAACAGAAGCACAGAATTAAAATCTGACTGTGCCACTGTGCAGATTGTTTGGAGACAGGGAGTTGCTTTGGGTTTTTTGTTTGTTTGATTTGGTTTTTTTTAATTTATTTTTCTGGAACGCACAATGTAGCTGATGGCAAAATTTGGCTCAGTTATTTTTATTACTTATGATGATATAAGAAATGTATTATTCTCAGATCTCAAGCTGAATTTGCATTCAAGATCACTATCTGTGGGCAATTGTCTCAAACCACAGAAACAGGAGAAACACCTGGTAATACCTTGTGCTCAATACAAGTTGGTAGTAACTGCAAAGATGCAATCTGCTACCGTCAGTCTTAAGGAAAAGTCGAGCTCTGCAGCTGCCCGTCAGAAGGTTGCATAGAGCTGTGACACCTGGGCCAGTGCAGGAGCTTTTCCATCCAGATCTCGGCTGGGAGACGCAGGCTGTGGCATCACCTCCGAGGTTTTGGGGTGTATTCTGCTCTCGTTCACTGCTGCTTGCAGAGTCCTTTCTCACATGGGCATCCCTGTGGCTTTGCCTTGCAGAGTTCTTGTTCTAGGTGCTGCTTTAAACATATTTTACTGTAACCAAGTGACAGGTCTGCAGGAACCTTCACTTCCCATTTCTGAGCCTGCAGAGCGCTGGTTTCCAGGGAGGAAAATGCTGTGTCACCAGGTCAAGCCTGTGGTAAGCTCAAGTTAATTAAACTTGAGTTTGAGAGTTAAGAGAACTTGAAGACAGCTTTTGGCCAACCAGCCGGGTATTGTTCTGCTGCTGAGTCCCCATGATTATTTTTGAATAAATAGTTCACAAAGGCCATGGGACTGCTCATTTTGGTGGAGGTAAACACATACACCAACAGTTCAAGAATGAGACAGTTACAACAGGTGCTTTGCTGAAATAAAAGGCTTAAATTTCCATCATTAGAATTGGTTTTGCCTCCAACAGGTCTTCCTTAAGACTTCCATCGGTTTGCTGTTCTGCTACAAGTTTTTAATTTTAATGTTACCTAAAGCATTTGCTGCTTTTGAGTAGCAGACTGTACATCACAAATAGCTTTAGACCAGCAGGATTTTTACTATGTTTGAGGCTATCTGGATATTGTTTTTAAAAGAGGCTGCAAAAATACAGAGGTCAACAGTGAATAATTACAAAAGGAAGTTGAGTTACATTTTAACTGCTCTTGTACCTGGGTTTGTCAATAGGATTTAGGCGCATTTGATAGATCTTAATTATATACAATTTCTAATTAGAAAATGATAGACGGTGCAAGTGCCTGTTAGTGTGGGAACATAATATGTAATAATACATAAATATGTATAATTGCCTTTGTTATTAGAACGGATAATAGGGCTGCTGAAACAGCCTAGCAATATTTCAGCTTTAACAGCTCTGTTGCTCTTGATGTCTCAGCCTTGGACTGAGAAAAAAAAAAGAATTAGTAAAAATAAGAATTAGTACTATTTATTTGCAAAGTTTGAGATTATTTGAAGCATAATTTTATTTTCCAGATTTTTAAAAATAATTCTTTTGGGTATTAATATCTTTAAAAATGGCATGGTTAATGCTTTTACACTGTTTTAGCAAAACTAAGCTCTGATGATTATAATATAGTGGAAACTTATGAATTGACTTCCCCTGTTCTATTTAGGTGTCATTTATTTGAAGGTAGTTACCAAAGTTCTGAATTGGCTCTGTGCATTTAGTGATTACTTTCCAATTAATGGTAGCAACTTTAATAGAGCAGTCTGTTAGGAACGATGGCCTCGTCCCTCCACACTACCCCTTCCTCCATCCTGCCTGTACCACAGAGAGTGAATCTGCAGCAGCAAAGTTGGTTCTTTTGTTGGGGGATTACAGTGCATTACTGATAAATCTGGTAGGAAGATTCAGTCTTAAAGCTTCCTGTAGAAAATGAGAACAAAGAAAGATGGTATTTCAGCAGCCATCTGTCAGTTGGCGACTCAACGGTATTTTTATAGAGGTGAGATCTCGCACTGCAGCAGCCTTCCAGCAGCATCCTCACCAGGGCTCTGTTATGGTGGATGCATTTTGAAAATGTCTGTAGTTAGAGCTGTTTCTCTCTTCTCAGTTACTGGGATGATCACCTGGAACTATACTTTCTAACGAGCATTGCTTTCCTTAACCTTACTGGTAGCAGGGCAGTAACCTTATCCAAAACTATTTTTGATGCTTTATAGAACAGAAAACCAAAGTATGACATGAAACCTTTGACGAGAGGTTTAACAATATTTAATGCTTTAATTCAAAATAGTACGCATATACT
Organism: Mesitornis unicolor; assembly: GCF_000695765.1. Lineage (NCBI taxonomy): Eukaryota > Metazoa > Chordata > Aves > Mesitornithiformes > Mesitornithidae > Mesitornis > Mesitornis unicolor. The sequence continues at coordinate 4,122 of NW_010171273.1, forward strand.
GTTGTGAGCCAAGCTATGGGTACTTGGAACCTGTGGTAAACTTTATTATAAGAAAGCTATTAAAGCACCAATGATGTATATAAAGTAATGCAATGATGCACTACTGAGCATGCAAAATACCTTAAAGCAAAAGATACCGAGTTCATTGTTTTGTTAACTTGACAACAGCTTAAATGTCAGCATGAGGTTATTTCTTTCCTAATTGTTTTTCCAAAAAGCATGAGGAGGCTAATCTATGTTTATTATATTGTGAGAGAGGGCCACAGACAACTTTGCTGACACAGTGGCATTATGCGTTCAGCCTTATTCTCCAACCACATGAAAAAGACAGGAAAATATATTGAATTCTGCTTCCTCTTAATTATGAAGTTCATTATTACTTTTGCTCTCGGGAGCAAATTCTATCAATGAGGTTTAAAAAAGTCCAATAGCATTAAGTATTTATCTAAAAAAATCTTACCTTTTCATGCCATGCTAAGAGAAATATTAAAGGTGTGCATTAAAGAAATATGCTATCCTGAATAACAGTAATGTAACATCAGAGACTCCTTTGTTGGAATCTGATCAGTTCATATCAGAAATATCCAGTAAAACTTTGGAGCTTAGTAGACCACTTATCAACTGTTTCCTGATTTTTGGCTCAGTTGCTGCTGTCTGGCCGGGTCGCTGTTCAGCACTGCCATGGTCACCAAGCGTTCGACTGCGATTCAGTGCTGCCCAAATCAGCTCAGCTTTGGACCTGTGCTGAGCTCTGGGGCTGCCCTCCGTCCGTGTGGTGCTGAGGAGCAGAGGCAGCGCTGGTTACAGGCCAGCAGCTCAGCAGACGCGGGCCATGCTGAGGAGGTGCCCACCACAGAGGTGACTGACACTAAGAACAACACTTTGTTGAGAAAGTCTGTTCTACGTTATCAAACAGTATTTATCAGGAATGCAAACTGACAAGTTTAAATGCACAACTAATCATGGAAACTCGTATCACCATGGAATAACCATGAAATAAAAGCATGAAGATTTTTAGAGACTTTTCCAGGATCCAAAGTACACTGAGAAATTGTAACTTTATCAACACTGTAAATATATAAAGTTGAGCTACTCATCTTATGTAATTATTACAGCCTTAGGAAATTGGGGCATAGTAGTGTACACAGATAATGTACACTGCTTATTCCGAGTGTCCCATTATATTCTTAATTTAATCTTTGTGTATCTCATCCTGCAGCAATAAATGTTAGGGAGTCAACCCACATTCTCCTTCCACTCCAAAAAGCTTCTTTTAACTTCTCAAAAAACCAACCAACCAGCCAAAATCCCATACTTTTCTCATAAGTAAAAAAAAAAGTTACTTTCATAAGGAGTTTAGGCCTTTCTAAAATACATGTGGCTGTAGCTTAATTATAAAAGCAGTTTATGTAATACTGATGCATTTTTATGATTTTAATTTTTTAATGCGTTGTCTTCTCTCTAGAACTAACACACATAAATACTGCATCTATCCCATGATGAGCTACTGGGCTGGCATTAACATTGCAAGTCTCATTTAGTTCTCCAATTCCTAAATTCTCTAACTATTGCACATATGGATTTAAACAAAGAAAAATACAGAATACTTTAGGCTGAGCACCATTTAGTACAATCAAAATAACTAATCATCAAGTAATCTAAGAAATTGCTCAAGCTGAATTTTCAGAAACACAGGTCACGCGGAATGTATAAATGACAAGACCAATTCACATGGTACAAAGTATTCTGCTCACTGAAATGCTCAATTTTATTTACACAGCTTTCTTTCTATCAAATATTACTAAAGAACCGGTGGTACATACACAATGGTACGTGCAATACGATCCCTTTAACTAAGAAAAATAAATTTACAGTTCTGTTAAAGACCAAATGCTATCATATTATATACAGTCTGTTAACTGAAAGGCCTTGTGAGACATTCAGGTCTAATTTTAAGACTTTCCAAATAAATACCAAATAATGCAACATTTACAAATAGCACACCAGCAGTATTTTCACAGTAATCGTTTTACAAATCAGGATTTCGTATTTCAATTAACCAAATGAGTAGCAGCTCCTTCATAAATATTAAGGCGTGTCACATAGCATCAAAATGGAACCGATGAGCCTCCTGTCGCTTCTCTCTGTCATCTGCTTTCTGAAAAGAAATAATAATAATAAAAACCATTTTGTGGGATCCAGAGCAATACTGTTACAGAAATGAGTTGTCAAATGTCACAGAATGGCTGATTTTTTTCCAAGTCACTCATTTGACAAAAGGCAAAAAGCTCAGTAAAAGCGCCAATAATTACCTTTTAAATGATGTCAGTTTGAAATAGCAATAATCTACTGAAAATTGACTTCTGCTGTTAATGCTCAGCTGTTTTAGTATTTATGACCCATTATTTTCTATTATTTCTGACAATGCCTTTATTAGAAGGAATATTTCAAAAATGAAGAATGTTTCCTGCATTTAGTCTGCATTATGAATACGAGATGAAATTACTCTGGATTAACTGTAAAAGTCATCTATGTTACACTTGAAATTAGTTGGTTTTTTTTTTTTAATTTTCTGTTAAATACAAATTTAGGCAACGATGTCAATTCAGTCAACAATTAACAGCACCAAGTAGGCCAAAAACGTTCCATGTTTTTGTCTGTGTTACAGAAGTGTGAGGCAGGGTGCATTTCCCTGCTCATTTATGCAGAACGCACACTGCTCTGCTGCAAGAGTAGTTTGGACGGTGCTTGGGAAGAAAAAGCATATTTGAATTGAACCTATGATCCATGTAAAGTGTAAAAACACGTCCTCTCCCACAGGCCTCCTCCTGTGTTCTAAAGCAGTAACAGAGCGTGAGAGAACTTATTAAAGGGTTTTTGAACACACAGGGTGGGCTTTTCTAGAAAATGGTGATTTTGCCATGACAGTACATGCGGATCCTAGCATAAGAGAATTCATCAAAACACATTTAAATGTGTTTTAGCTTGCTTATACCTAACTTTTTAATTTTTTTGGATGAGTAAAATGAAGAAAAGCCTTTACAGTATGCTGTTGTGTGGGCATTCAAATTTGTATCTCAGTCGATAAATATACATGATAATTTTGGTAGAAATTGGTGCGTGCGTTCTGCCATGAAAGTTTGTCACCTGCTTCGGCTCAAGGCCGAAGATTTCCTCCTGACACAGTGTCTATGCGTGATGGGAACTCCATTGGATTAACTGTGGATTTTACTGCATTTTGTGGCAGCAGTAGAGCTGTCAGTGAAGTTTAAGATGGATCAGTCTGGCTTTTTGGCAGGGACTTTATCAATGTCAGTTGTGTTCTGAATGTCAAAAATGGGGTGGGAAGAAGGGAGTGGCATATTTGTTCCTATATTGAAATGCTTGTCACATTGCACAAAATTTTTAGTCTCACTTAGAAAGCAATTTTCGCTCCATTTATTGTATGCTTCCTGAAAAAATTACTACTTCAGATCTGACAGTAACTGATACTCTGATGAATCCATCACAGCAGTGCCATCATCGATGTGCAGCACTCACACGATGAGCCTCAAGACCACACCGCAAGTGATAAAGCATCAGACTACAAGAATACCAAGGTTCTTGGCCAATATAGCAGACTACATTGTTGTAAGATGAATAATGGTGTAAAACCTTCCTCAATTTCTCTTTCATTTCATGTATCAATGCTAAAAACTAGTAACTGAGCTTTTTTTTTTATTTTTAATTAATGGATCAAAAGTTTCTATGGCACGGCAGAGCAACAGCCTGTCCCTAAATCCTAGTTATGTAAATAATACTACACTTGGTTGACAGACGGTGTGTGAGAGCTATCGTAGACAATGGGCTCCCACTACTACTTATCCACAGAGGTCAAAGTAACCGTTTATTTAAACTGCTGCTTCCAGACAGATACATCCTCTGGGGGAAAAGAGGAGATTTTAACTGCCAGTGCATTTCCCCTTCCTTTCTTTGCTACAGGTACTCTGGAGAAGGGAAAACAGCATGTAGGCAGAACAATATTTTTATGAGAGCATTACTGAAAGAGGCAGTAAACCAAGAAAAATCTTAGAAACAAGGAACTTTGGAGTTTAACTCCCAGTCATGTCAGTGATGCATAACACAGCTGTGGTCAAGATTCTTATTCTTTCTGTACCTCAAACATATGTTTTAAAAATTGGGAAGGTAAAAATCAATAAGACGGCATTGGAAAATTACAGGAATTAACAAATGTTTATATAGTGGTCTGAAAATACACACAATTTATCCAAATATTTGTGCCTATTTTGAGCAAGATGCAGCTGTTGGAAACGAGCTTATAATATAACCAATAACTGCTTCACTCACATACGAGTGCTTCTTTATAGTACAATGTATGAATTACTATATGAAGAATTGTTTTAAATGTTGGCATTAAATCTCCATTTCCCCCTATGGAATGATACAAAGTTAATCCTGCCCCTACTCAAAGTTCAGGTATTTTTTCTGCTACTCTTATTGCTTAAGATGTGTTGGGAGAGAGAGTTAAACCCAGCAGGGCATAGTCCTCACTACCAGTTAGCGAGTGGGGACATGCTAAGGACTGTCATCATAAACTTGGTATTTCTTTGCTGTGTGTGTTTTATTCCCAGCTTTACTACTATTTGGAGACTGTATGTAACATTTGGAAGAGTGAAGATTCACAGACAAATAACATTTAAATATGAAGCATGCGCAAAGCCTATCTGAATGTTTAACAAAGTAATTTTATTTCCACAAGCACAAAATAACAAACAGTTCTACCATGTCAAAATGAGGAGTAATTTTATCTGACAGCTAAGATTATGGTTTGGGTACGTAGTAGCATTTATTGGCAATCCTGCCGGTTGGATATGATTGTGAACTGAGCATAGTTAAGAAAAATGGGAACGCATTTCTTTTGTGACATGAAAGGGCCCTTTCAAAATACGTCTTCAAATCAATGGATTTCTATCACTGCATGTATAATTCAGACACGCAGAGCAGAGCAGCCAATATGCACACGATGGACTTCCTATACAGTCCTGAATGCTAATGTCAGTACAATCAGCAAAGACAGATACAAAAAAGAGACAGTTTCCTTATTTTTGTATTACCAGCAGAACACAAGATAAGTAAACTTGACTTTATGTTCCATACGCCTTAACACTCTGCAAAATGGAAAGCTTATATATGAAACACCAATATCTCATTTAGTTGGGAGCTACAGCTTAATGGCAATAGCTTGTCCATGTTGCTCTTCATTTCCCTTTTGAAGCACCTTAAAGCTTTAATAAAAACAATGCCAATTTTTAAGCTTGCAGTAAATACTGAATTAATAATAAACACCTTTTGGGAATTAATGCAGTCTATATCAGAAATTATACTGTAGAAAACTACTCAAAAACCCAATGTACAAGACTGTAAAATATTAGGAAGTGTTAAATAGTATAGAAAAATCAGAAAAAAATGTAGTTAATTAAACTTACCTTTTCTTGCCAGTGTAATATGCCAATTATTGCCAGGATGAAAACGCAGACACCAATTAAGGCTATCGCTGTTAGCAGCACAATGTTACTTGGGGTCAGATACAGCTTGGCACTCCAGCTATACAAAAGAAGAAAGTCCAAGGAAACATTAATACCTTTCATTAGGAAGCAGAAAGCAGATTTAACTTGTAAGGGTGAAAAGAACCTGCTAGTGTAAGACAGGGAACAACTTGGTCTACACAAACTAGTGGCTATACTTAAAGACAGAAGCTTAATGGTGTTTCCTTGGACACATATGGCTTAATGTAATTATTTTCAAGTAATGCCATGTCTAGACTCAGTTTCCGTTTAACTTTCCAGGAATGCTATGGGTATCCTCAGGGACTGACTTTTTTCTCATTAGGAGATTTATCTCCTGCCCCTGCCCAGGACAAAGTAAAATGCGTAGGAGAACCTTCCCCAAAGCTGCCTGGGGCTCAGGGAGCTGGAGCAGCAGGGAGACGCAAGCCTGTATGAGAGGTGGCTTCCTCCACCTGAGAAGCTCCTCTGGGACAAGCTGGTGGGGTCCAGCTGGTTACACATCTCTCAGTCTGAAGGTTACCCATGGAAAACTGCAGTTGTAGGCAACAGGACCAGTTGGTTATGGCAGGAGAATGCTGGAGAGCAACAAAATTAAGCACTTTAAGGGCTTTTGGAAGACATCCCTCGAATGTCATGGGGTCCTGAGGCTCAGTTACCCACCCGCCTTGTTGCACTACAGGCTTCCTATCATGGGAAAGCTGTTGGCAGGAAGCTCTGTGCTGAGGCAGCACTGAAGCCTCTCAGGAAATAATGCATCTATGTTAAAGAAAAAATAAAATTAAGAAGTGTTTATTGTGAAATCTGATTTCTTCTGTGGATTCTATCCTCTGCTATTCTACAGTGTCCATAAACCTACTTTATAGGAAAGCAAAAGCAGTTTACGGATAAGATGACAGAAGAATTTTTGTGTAACATGTACCTTTAAATAACTCAAGACTATAACTAATTTTTCTTCATCTGGCAGATGTTATTCCTGTGGTTAATAATTAGCAGCTCAACTGGCACATCACTTCTCAACTGTTATTTGTCCTATAGTAAAATTAACTGCTGAAACCGATGTCAAAATCACTTCTGCATGATAAATACAACTGACCTCACTAGTAGATCAAGCGGCAAAAAGCAGCTGAAACATGTGACTAATGTTTTCTCTACTAGCAAAGAGAGAAACATGCTCTCTTTCTGGGCTAAACATTTTAATTGCAAAGTGAATTCAGTGTTCAAGCTATTGTGCAACCAACCCATGCACCTTTACTTAAAGAAAAGCATTCATACCTGTGGCTACAGATACTGCGTTCAGAAGGGCTGAACCACAGCTTTTATATGCAAGTAGAAATTGCATGTTTGGTAGAACAAAAATGCTTGCTTCAATCATTACTATGCTTGCAATTTGTCAAAAAAAATATTGGTAAATCTAGCAAATACGTTATTATTTACAGGAGTTGAGCTGGCAGCGCATCTGGATTGTTTGTAGGAGTGGGTCATTGACTTGGATTGTTTCTGGGCACTAAGAATCTGTGTAAATACTTGAGTAAGTATCCTGCCTTGTCAGAGGCAACTATGTCTATAGAACTGACCCTCCCTCTTGTTCTTAAATTTACTCTCTATACAAGTGACTATTTTTAAACCTACACATAATGCCTCATTTAAACTCGGTATTAATCTAATTTTGCGAAGTGCAAATCAAAACGATGAAGATACCTTCGAGGAACATTATGAGGATAGGGGATGACTATGAGCTGGGAGTTCGGTATGATAGCTGTCCACTCTTGTCTTCTTACGGACTGAAAGAAAAACAAAGGTTATGTTAATTCCTAACAAACCAACATACTTGAAAGCAAAGAAATCATCTGCTAAAACATACAACAGGAGAAACAACAGTTGCTTTTTAATAATTTCAAATAAGTTATTATTCCCTTACATTTGTATAAACCTTCTATTCCGAATGCTTAGTGCTTACAAAAAAGTGCTTAAAAAAACCCTCTAAAGTAAAAAGCAGAATAACTACTGCTGACAAGAAACACAGCATCCATTTAAAAAGTACAAAGCAACAACATAATAGAAAAAGAAGAAAAAAACCCAGTTCTACAAAGGAGGCAAGGCAAAGCAATTAACCAAATCAGAATTTGGCCAGTTAATTCGAATATCTCACTTTTTAAAGAAGTACCATCAGAACTTCAAAGACTGTAAATGGTCAAGATTCTACTTTTATGTTTCCTCAGAAAACAAGATAATCATGGTAATCTCCAGCTCCCATCACACCAATCATGGTTTTATTACTGAGGCAGAAAGGATTATGTGCGTTTACAGGCAGCCAGACAAATCCTAGCGAAGTCTGAGAGCACAGTAACTGGGCCACCAGATCTGATACACATTTACCATAAAAACAAGCACTGTGTACCTGTGCTAACATTTATAGACAACGTCAGTCATCTTTTGGTCTTAGTGTTACCTTCAGAGCTTATACACCCCCTCCAAAAACAGGTGTACAAGGTTCTTTTTGTCGAACTTTCCTATATTCAAACTTACTACTTTGATATTCTTGCTCCTGGGGAAAAAAAAGTGACCCCGGCAGTATTTCCATCCCAAGTCTATTAGGAAAGATAATACCATCAATATTAGCTTCACAATCTTAAATCTCAACTAACCTTTTCTCCTAAAGGACGAGGAATGCCAACATACAAATGATCGAGGAAATTAGCACTACGTCCCAGGCCTAGCACATTGTACGGCAACTGGAGAGCAAAATGTGCTGACTGGCTAAGCTGCCCAGCTGAAATGAAATCAGAAAAGAAACCCAGGTAAGTATTTTAGAAAAAAAATCCCAAACAAACAAAAAACCCCAAACCCCCAACTTTGTACACCAATAAACATTTCAGAGTCAGTAATAAAAATATTTTTAAAAATTTAACCAATTGCATGATTATTTAAGTCTTAAAGGCTCAAATCTGTATTTCCAAACTGCTTACGGAAACTCACTTGAAGAACAGCTTAAATGCTTTGGATTTCTAGATAAGATGATTCTCTTGAACACCATTTCTATGTTAAACATTTCTATGTTAAGACAAGTTGAGAAGAAATCGGCTATCTCCCTTTATTTTAATATTAGTAGTGCCAAGTCTTTTTCCCCATTGCTTTACAAGCTCAAATGTAACACGTGAAAGTTCACTTTAATTCTTACTCGTGTTAAGCAGCAACTACTGTTTTTTCTTCTTCATAAAACTAAGTAAATTCTCATTAACAAATCCTTGAATAATAAATTGTCTTAATGAAAACAGGGTTACAGTGGTTGCAAGTTAGGTCCTAGCGAGAGCATTTAGTTATAAATAAAGCAGAGGCTATAGGGGAAATATAACACACAACGTTTCCTGAAAAGGCAGTAGGGAAACAGAGAAGTCTTGCAGCTATCAACAGGTTCACTAGCATTTCCAAAGTATCAGATTTTTCTGTTTAAATAAAAAACCTGTAATCTTTTAATTTCTGGTAAACTGATTCTGATCCTATGTAGATTCTTTGTTCATTCTCTAGAGAGCCTCTTGGTAAATGATCTGATTACACAGCA
>NW_010171273.1:13278-28031 GCF_000695765.1 Mesitornis unicolor
CAGCACCTCATAAGCACCGCAGCAGATTCATTCCTTCACCAGATGCATAGGAATGAGCTCAAGGGACACTTGACAATCACAAGTAGGTTTAAATCATCAATAGAAACAGTTTTTCACAAAGATATGATGTACAGTCAGTATTTTTAAGGAGTCAGATTTTTCTTTGCTTTGACATCTGACAGATTGTGCCTAGAACTGATTATTCTAACTTATGTAACAGCTGCATTGCTGAACAGAGGTGGGGGAAAAACTCCCAACCGACCACCACTACAACTTCTTTGGCAAAGTCAAACACCCTTCAAGAAAAAAAACCAGAAGCTAACACCCATTCTTGGCTCCTGGAGATAGCCCGGTAAGTGCAAGCATGCGTTTGCCACTATACAACAGCAGTGATCCCAGTGGGAAGTCTCTGGGAAGTGACTGTGTAAGAGTACGATAAAAGCTCTTACACCAGGGACTACCAAGATATGACACCTCCTTTCAGAGGCCCCTCACTCCGAGAAGGACATTGAGGGGCTGGAGCGTGTCCAGAGAAGGGCAACGAAGCTGGTGAAGGGTCTGGAGAACAAGAATGGTAGGGAGTGGCTGAGGGAGCTGGGGGTGTTTGGCCTGGAGAAAAGAAGGCTGAGGGGAGACCTTATCAACCTGTACAACTACCTGAAAGGAGGGGATAGTGAGGGGGGGTGTCGGTCTCTTCTCCCTGGTAGCCAGTGACAGGACAAGGGGTAATGGCCTCACGTTGCGCCAGGGGAGCATTAGATGCACTGGAAGGGGCTGTCCAGGCCAGCGGTAGAGTCACCATCCCTGGAGGTGTTCAAAAAATGCATAGATGTGGCACTTCGGGACATGGTTTAGTGGGCATGGTGGAGTTGGGTTACAGTTGGACTTGATGATCTTAGAGGTCTTCTCCTTCCTTAATGATTCTATGAGGAACAAACTACTTTGTATATTGGATGATGATAATTTTAACCCCTATTCAATACAACAGAAGTCTATTTTTCTGAACCTCTCCACCCTCCACAAGCATTTTAGGAAGAAGCTTGCTAGATGCTGCCAGGCATATTTTGAAACAGGCCTGTTTAATCATGAGGTAAATATTCTGTATTATTGTAGTTGTAGAACCATGATCATTTTATTCAGAAAGGCAAGATAAATGTCACCTAAATACACTTAGATCTGAACAATCAGCTTGATGCAGTTACCTTTTTATTAAGCTACAATGCTATTGAAAAAAAATAAAGTAAGAGTTTTCCTAAATATTAGGGGTATTTTAGATTTAATTTTTCCTTCATGCAGAACTATGTAAGGAGCAATTAGAAGTGGAAATATTTAAATAGGATTTGTACTTTTTGGTCTCTGTTGTGATGGCAAAGTGTTCTGTGTACATTGTTAGGTGAATTTCTGGATTATGCAATCTGTGGCAGAGAGCATTAGCTGCAAAGCTTTTCTCTAAGAATGGGGATTTTTCCAGTAAGTTGAGATAACAGTATAGCACTTGAGTCTGTCCCTGCTTTGTCACTGACTGCCCTTACATGACTTTGGCTAAATTGCTCAATCTCAAGGTCTCAATTTCCAAATCTAAAACTTGAGTAATTTTCAAACTGGCATAAGCACATATTACCTGAAAGCACTGGTTACCAGTATAAAAGTAGCAAGGAACAAAGGTAGGTTTATTAATCTTGACTTAATTATTAAAAAAAAAGTATACATGCTATGTATACCTTGATCATGCTATAACATTATAAAGAATTTTCTTTAAAAAGATGCTTCACTAAAGCTGAATTCTGAAGGACTTTTCAAAAAGAACAAGGTGCTGCTGTAATATTTAACATTGAAAAGCTTTCAGAATGACTTTTGAGTGAAATATTTAGGATTATGAGGAGACTGCAACTGAGATCTTCCTTTTTTCTTTCATCATACAAATGAAATGAATGTCAACTAAACTGAAGGAAATAAAAGAAAATGTCATACATTGTGTGCAGTCAGCCTTAAAGAGGTTAGAGAGTCAGATACTGCAGCCAGAATTCCTAAAAGCATTGAATAATTTCATGGCTACTAACACTGCTTCTTATGCGTAGTAAGATAAGGATAATGAAATGTTTCAGGAGGTAAACAGATAATTTGCAAAAGGTCGGAAAGGAATGTTTTCTTCTACACAGCACGTAGAAAACACACACGTTTTCTTTATTTGCCTTTAAAATTGGGAGATAGTAGCTCAGCAGGACTTGAGACGACAGCATATAGAAGGTTCTAGTTTAGTTTAAAGCTGACTACAAGTATGAGATCTTTGAGACTATTTCTTGCTTTACTCCACCTATACCTATCATAAATTCTGTAACAGTTTGATGGTTACTCAAGTAATCATGACAAGCATTTCATCTGAGAAACATAACAACCTTGGACAAAGATTAAAAATAAAAAGAGAAACTACAGAGAGTACTGTTAACAGTTTTATTGTCATTTCTGAAGTTCTCAGTCACCGGTAATTAATTTACTTATGGAAGTATTTAAAATCTAATTTGAATAGCAACCCTGGCTATTTGCTCTGTTGTAAAACTATTGTAAAAAATACTCCAGTTGTTGCAAGGAGATTTGAAATTATCATTCCGTCTTCAAGCAGGAAGGTGGAATTGATTTCTTATACTAAGTTTGTTCTTAAGCTTTTGGAAGTCTGTGTAAGCCAGATGGAGAGAGTGGCTTCACACCTTGTTTTGCTTCATCAGTAGAACCGTTACTATAAACAAGAATTAAAAATCCTTCTCCAGTCCATGGTCTACATTGTTACTTTTTAATACTACTCCAAAGACTATACAACACTGTGTCTTTTGCCTTATGCTTCTTGTTTCAAAAGTTATTTGGAAGCACCCAGATATCATGGGCTATGGCACTGGTATAGGTGTTGGTGTTTTTATTTTTGTTTTAAATCGTAAGTCACAAAGTTTATTGCTTCAAAGACCTTGGGCAGAGTAAAAAAAACCTCAACATTTTAAGACATGGTTTTAAGTGGTTTCAACCTGTCAGAGACCAAATATTTAAGAAAGAGCTAATGGTCATGGCCAGCCAAACCTTACAAAACTTTGCAGAGTCTGATATTCAAAAATCATTCTGAACACCTCTGAATCAATCTCCTTATTTCTGAAGTCTGGCATGTAAAATTTGAAGCAATACATATCATTAATCTTTTGAAATCTTGTCAGAAAAACAGAATGATGTGTCCTCTATGACACATACAGTACTTCTTCTTTTGTATCTGAATTAAGGCATCTCTCCTCTGTTTCTGTTATACTGATACAAACTTGCTGAAAGCTTAAGAGTAGCCCACTGTACCCTGCCTTAAATTGCAATGTCCTCAACAGCTTATTTCAGGGTGAGGAGACTGAAGCAGCTGTTAAGTGCTTAAATGAAGCCAATGTAACTTTACAAAGGGAAGGTGATCACATTTACATCTAGAAGCAGTGCTTTCTATTGTTTCTTTAAACAACTGATAATGTGTGATACTGGATTTACTAGCAGACTAGTTGAACTTACATAAATAGATTCACAAAACTGCTGTTGTTCAGTCAGTTTAAATAAGCTTATTTTGTGGAATAACAGGGGGAACATACAAGATCACTGCACAGAGCTGAAAGACTAATGGAAACTCTGATTTCAAACCTGTGGTCTCCTGAAGTGCCATTATTTTAATTCTTTTTTTAATGCTTTTTTTGGACAAAATATAATTTGCTTTTAAGTAGTCCCTGAAAGCCATTCAGATTAATTAAAATACAGTAATAATATTTAGGCTTTCAAAAGTCCCACAGAATCAATGTATTGCGGGACCGAACAGCTAAACGTATTTTCATAAATAAAAATGTTATGTCATTATTTCTTCCATTGGCGTCAACACCTGAATGACTGCTTTCCTGTAGATCAGATACACATATGCATCCTAGAAAAACTGAAAGTTCTGAAAAACGACAGGCAGAAGTTGCCATTCGGGTGCGTAGCTGGGAACACCATGGATGGAACAGGTGGAATAAGACAAAGGCAGTTCAAGAGTTCTGTCCCGTTTCACAGCGAACGTGCATCACTGACGCTGCACCGTTGAAAGCCTACAGTGATATTTACTTTACAGCCATTATCAGTACTGGGCTACGTCACACACCAAAGCATTTCCCCATCTTTTGAAGCTGGCAGGTCCTTTTTTTTATTTGAAAATATGCCAAAACCACTTACTGAAAAGAAAGTGAAAAGAGAACTTATAATAATGAAAAACCTGTAGATATGCATAAGAATTTACAAAGCAGCTTTCAGAAAAAAAACCCAAAAAACCAACAGCTCCAAACTTCAAAGCTTTTTAGAAAGTTGGAGAATTTTATTTCCTTGGCTTTAGTTGAAAGCTTTACTTCAGCTCCTTTATTCCTGCTTTTGGAGTTGTAGGTCACTGGCTGGAAAAAAAAAATAGTGGAGAAAGGGCTCTTTTTCTGCTTAAAATTATGCAATGGCAACTTTGGCTTTCTAAGGGCTGAGATGTCTCCCTCTTCTGAATTAGCTGTTTGCCTCTTTTCAATAGTCAACACAACAGGAAATTCTGGACCCATGCAGTACACAGTTTCACCTCTCAACTGTTTTTGCAGTATCTTTTCCTGGAGTTCCAGAAATAACTGGGGGAAGTGGACTGCAACTTTAATGCCTGTTACTTGCAGTGCTGCCAGCACTTGTGATACTGCTTCTGAAAGCCCAAATTCCAAATCTGATGCATTTATACGAGAATATGCAGAATGACTTCACACCATAAAATCATATAAGTAATGCTAGAAACTCTTAAAACAAACAATCAATTATGGTATTGCTGATATTCCTGCCCTTTTCACAGCTGAAAGTTGTCTAATTTGTAATGCCTAAATATCTGAAGCTTGGTAATACTGCCTGCAACATTACAAGTTCAAGTTAGTTTTCTAAACAAAAGAGTTATACAGATAAACATACTAGCAGTGTATCCCCACCTACAGGAACAAGGAAACCCCTCTTAACAGAATCCAGCTATTCAATTATTAAATGATTCTACCTTGTTCCATGTTCCTCTTCTTTCTATATAATGTAACACCACACAATGAATCCTGCAATGTCAAATGGCTATTGAGATTAAGCTTATTTTGCTTTTGTCTGGTACATATTGCAATGTTTATGTTCAAATTCATCACTATAATAGCTGCTAGGCATTTGTGTTCACCTCACAATCCAATTTAGTTAAACACAGCTCGAGAACTCAATGCAGCAACAGGGAGGAGTAAGCAGATTTCAATAAAACAGAAGGGCACGACTTAATAGCTTGTGAAAGGCCATTCTGCCATGGAAGGTTTAAAACAAAATCAAGCAAAATGAGCAAATGAAAGAGGTCTGAAGGGAGAATTGCAAAGGCTATCAGTCCACACAGCTTCAGGCATACAGGTGCTTAAACAAATTATGACTTGGTCCATATGAGCAATTCGGTTAATCTATTCCTACAATATTATGCCTACGTCTGGATATTGATCTTTGAGTAAACTGTAAACATTTATTGTTCTGTTGTTCCTGGTGCACAGGATTAGTATTTTTGGTAGACACAAAATGCAACTATGACCCTATTTATTTAAAACTTCAAGTCTATTGGCATATTTTTAGTTTAAGAGAGAAAATTAAGACGTCCATAGCACAGGCTGAAACATGGAAGATACTCTCGCATTTTAAATGGAAGTGAAAATATGAAACAATGCATTGACCTCACACTCCAGCTAGGTTGGGCCCAGCTTGCAAGGTTCATCTGATCTATCAAAAAATATATAAAGCTACTTTGGGTATGCTGCACACTGCACAGAATAACACACCTCATAGGCGTCCTTAGCACAAAAAGGTATCAGATGTCTGAAAGTACTGCGGTTACACGGAAGAGGGAGAAAGCATGCAGGGAGACAGGAAAGCTGGGTTGCGGGGAAAAGGGTATCAGAAGGAGAAAAAAGGTAAAAAGATGCTGATGGCTAAATGCAGCCTGACATCCATAGGATGAAGCCTCTACAGGACCACCCAGTCGTTTCACTGCTTCAACCCTTGACCAGGCACCATTGCAATAACAAATTTAAAATCCCTGTCTTGTGCTGGTGCTACAATATGCGTCCCTGTGCGGTTTCTGAAAACATTTTGGTAAATTAACAGCCTCTCCATGCTAAAGTATCTGATCTTATTTATGTTGATCTGGGTTCACAGGACATTGGTTCTAAGAAAATCAGTTTGTGTTATTGGTAATAAATGAAACCAAACGTATCAAGTAGGTAGCCTTCTTAAGAAAACACAAAGGATCATTATTGGGACCGAGGTTCAGAACTGTTAACAAATCGAGCCGTATAGGTGTGATCTGCAGTAATCCAACTGACAGCAGTTCTATGCAAAACCAAAGAGATTTAGTAGGGCTACTATTTCATTATCAACAATCACTTTTTTGGATGCTGAAGTTAAATCAACCAACCAACCAACCACACACCGAAAAAACAACAAAGCCCAACGACTTGCATTTGGTTAGCTTTACTACATTCATTTTATGCATCCTCCCCTCCCCACCCCAAGAACAGCTTCAATTTCCTATCTGTGCTCAACTTTAGCCATTATCCTCTATGCTATGCATTGTGGCTTACAGGATTCAGCTGAAAAACACCACATCAGAATGGTATTAGAAATTTCTTAGAAGCCAATAAAAGCCAGGAAACGCAGATATAGAGCTGAAAATCCAAGCTGATGACACTCGCATTTAACTGAGGTGTCTCCTTAAAAATAACAACTCCAGAAGAAAGGGGGAGTGGAGAAGGCAGATCGCAGGAACTAAAGTAGTCAGAAGGCATGACTTAAATTCGAGTTTGCATACTTCTCCCAGACTTACATCTGGACCTGATCTGATCTCAAGCATAAAATTCCTTAAATAATTAAAGAAGTGGTTGCAATTGAATTTCCTCTCAGACAGAGAAGGTCTGTGGAGATATTAACCACAGATGTAAGACCCAATACTTCTCAATTCTAATGCTCATTTTGGCAATTGCTATTCCTTGTAACTAATTTAACAGTATTTCTTCTTGTAAGATTACAAGTGAATTGAGCGATGTGAGAGTAAAAGCACAGAATACGCGCTAATTATTATTCTGCTATCTTTTAACAACATACTGGAGTGTTAATGGGAGAGAGAATAATTCTAACAATGTATTAAAAAACCCCTCGTAATTATGCAAATTTCCTGTAGTTAAGGCTTGGCAGATCAAAGAACCTTAAAATGAATTAGATAAGGACAGCCACATGTGCCTTCTTATTTTCTTCTTTGTATGAATATTGCATGCTTGAGAGATACCGTAATTCAGAACTAAAGTCCTGCAGAATTAGGAAGATCAGAAGCAGAATGGTCGGCATTTGACTGAGTACGGGGTGATTTAGTGTAGCCCAGGGCTGGAGGGCTAACTTAAGGTAACTGGGTAGTTTGGTTTCAGTGGTCCAGCCAATAACTCTGCCCCTGCTAAGACCACTGGTAAAGGCAACAAAGAGCATCAGTTGACTCGAAAAAACCCAAACTGAATCGTGAGCATTGTTTTCATTAGGAAAAGAACTCTGATTGTTACTCATGCTACTTCTTGGGGAAGAGAGGAATTATTTTAAAAATATGATTACAAATTATCTTCCTTTTATTGCTTTCATATAATTAAAAGCTTCAGATATGGATTGTTCCATATTATATAAGGAACGCAATTAAGTTGGCAAAAATTAGTTTTAAAATACTATACTGATGCCATACTTTTAAAAGCTCAATGTGGAAAAGATGTTTTGGAAGTTTATATATGGCCAGAAAATCCCATGTGGGTTTGGTATTGCCTGCCAATACACTTATATAAAATGTGGCTTGAGGTATTTCTTGATAGTAAAAAATAGAATACGATTGTGAAGTAACAGACTGTTTTTCAAGATAAAACCTGTAGGCCAGTAATTCTAGTTAGAAGAACATTTACTGAATTTTACAAGTAGGACTTGTAAAAGAAGAAAGTTTAGCTACAAACTTAATGTAGTAGCTCTGGAAAATGTGACTTTGAAAAGTTCTTGCAGGAGTTATACAGACTCCAAAAAATTCTATTAACATATTACAGTTGAGAAACTGATCAAAGACAGTATTACAAAATTCCCTGTGGCAATACTGCTAGGGTCATAAATGCGCTTGGAATTCATCGCTGTTATTTCCTAATGCCAAAACAGAAAAGGAAATTGATCACGAGTGGACTCTGTTAGGTTTTATTATTGTAAATATGGTAGCGGTGAAGACGAATGGTACTGTAGCAATATCAAATCACACTGATAGCTGTTTCTTAGGCTAAATTCTAAAAACACTGCATTTCTAAAAGCACCGCACCTCCCTCCCCCCGCCCCCAAAAAAACCCCAACAAACAAAACGGGTAGAGTTTTATTTGAAGTACATATGCTCCAGTTAAAACTGGCTTAAGTAAGCTAGAGGATTCAGAAGTTATTTGGGATCACAAATAACCCAAAAAACCAGCATACGGAAGTCACTGTCATGTCTACAGGACTGCAGGTTTTGTGGGGCCAAGGAGAAAGATTTTGTGCAAGCCTTTCCCTGTATTTCCTGCTATGGTTTCCAACAGAGGCTGCACTGTGAGTCGGCTCTGATGAAGCTCGCAAGCCTGCACCTTGGTAATTAGTACTAACGAGATCCACCAGTCATTACCTGACCTGACCCAACCCGGCTGCCTGTGGGCATGGGTCAGTCAGTCCCACAGTGGGCAGTGCCACTGAAAACCTCAAAACTCATCATGGGGTTTTAAAAGTTCCTAACTAAATATGGAAGCTTTTTTTTAGATTTAGCATATGAAGAAAACCTTCAGAGCAATGAAGCTGAGCGTACAACTGGCAGGACGTTTAGTTGGTTAAAATGAATTTGTGCAACAATTAGAAAAAAAACTCTGCATTTTCATGTTAGCATTAATTATTAGTTTGATTAAAATATAGGCTAATACTTTCAAGCTTTTAAACCCATATTTAAGCATGTACAAATACAGAAGTGCTATAGAATATGAGGATATGTTTTTGCAGCTATCTGGTTTGTATTTCAGGACATCTTTTTTCTCTTTTTTTTTTTTTTTTAGGGTGCAATTAACAGTCCTGAGCACAGTATTCAAGGTGAGAACATTACCATTGGTTCAGGACCTTAATATGTCATAATTTTTTCCTCTAAATTATTGCTATTATTTAAATTAAAGTTATACAGAATACAGTTTCTTCACTTAACTAGCGGAAACTTTTTTTACCAACTTGAGTTTAATTTGAAATAAGACCTGAGTGACAGATGCAGACAACTGCCACCATTGAGAAAGGCACTGTTCAAAACCAGTCCCATTTCACCCTGCAGACTTCTTTCCAACTCTTTAGTTTGCCGAGAAGTAGATACAGACAGACCACGGCATATATATTCTTATTATCAGGTTATCTTACCTGACCCATTTTTCAGGTATCCATTTGCATCTACAGTCGTGTACATGATGTAAGGACCAGGCTGATTCACACCAAAAGGCTACAAGGTGGGGCAGGAAAGCAGGAAAAATTTCAGGAAAAGACAAAACTCTAGTAACAAAACACTAAACCAAAGAGAAATGTTTCTAGATTAATGATTTCCTGTTGATATGGATAATTTCAAAGTCTTGCAACTGTTTTGGTCATAGCATTATGCAGAAATTAATTTTCAAAATAAGGCTAATCAGTTGTCTACGTAATGTTTAGTTTCTCATGAAGAAAGCAGCACCATTCAGTCCTTTGGCAAAAGGTTTAATGTTTCCTTGGAAGTTAGAAGTGAAAAAAAAACCAACCCTAACATTTCAAAGACATCACTGCATGTTCTGCAAAAGCAGAACACATTTGATGCTGTCTGAGAGAAGGCACTGTATCTTGATGTTCTTTCTGAATTGAAAAATACTACACAAATTCAGAATGTTACTACCACTATTTAGCAGTGTTTTATTTAATTCACAAAAGTGAGTGAATAGTTACTTGTAGAATACCAATCATCTATGTTAAGCAAATTCTCTTGAGGGTGAAAATGTACTTAAACATCAAAGTGCAGTTACTGGGGGGGAAAGGGGAGAAAAAAAATAAAATCAAAGGGAGTTATGTATTCCTGAGCAATGAACTGTAACAAATTCACTGAAGTACGGGGAAAGGGAAACAATTATCTACTACAGTGGGGAAGGAAGGGGAACAACTGTAAGAAAAGAGGTTTTTTTTAAATTGTGGATTTTTTTTTTCAATGGTGAATTCAGGCTGATACCAGGGTACCAAATTCAGTAAAGATCTTTCAAATGAATTACAGAAAGAATATTAAAAGATGATGACATTTCACACCATGCCTCAAAAACTACTACACTGTAAACCTTAAGAACGATGGGATCAAAGCCTGAAAAATAATTGATTAGAATGAAGAGTAAGGAGACCACATAGGTGATGTTAATGCAGATCTATGAAAGATTAGTAAAGAGGTGAAAAACTCCAGCATAAGGTGCTCATATGAGTGTCTGACAGAGAACTTCTTTTACAGTGGAGGCAATCCTCCGTCAATGATCTTGATAATCAAATGTTCACCAACATCTGTTGTGAAGATTTGCTTTTTAAACCTTCTTTTTTGTAATTTTTTAGTTTTGTAATTAAGCTAGTAATACTATCAAACCCTTTTATTGTTTTACATCAGAAATTAAACCTTATGTCTTAAAATAAGTTTGAAGAAAAAGTTGGTCCCATTTGAAGCAGTTTTTGTATTTTCAAATAAAAATGAAATTTCCTATCATTTCTGCAAACCTGAAATGCTAACACTAGTGCTTTGATGTCTCTAAGTTCTTCTTTTAGGGCAGCTTTCACTGTGAACATTGCTAACCAATTTGCTAATTGGAGATGATTAAAATAATCAAAACGAAGCAGAATCAGTCAATTGATTTCATCTCCGAGGAGGCAGCTGGCAAAAGGTACGAGTCTCAAATATTTTGAGCGTGGTCAATCATGATTTGGATTAAACATCCTTCCAGCCAGTAACTGTCTTAATATGTGGAGAGGTTTTGGTATAATTAGACCTCAGCCTATTTGAAGCTAAATAGTAACGTAAAGTTGTAGTAATACTTACTGTTATTTTCCGAGGACAGTCATTAGAACAGAGGCCACTGAGAACTGCAAAAAACAAAAAGTGAGCATGTAGTGTTTATGGTAACAAACCATCTTACAAGCTCTGCCTCTGAAATCTGATAAAATACAGTCATAGTGTCCTGCACCCATTAAAACACAAAAAGAAAATAAATGTCTTCTATATGAATTATCTTAATCTATTAAAAAATTCCTCATCCATTTGAAGTATACAAATGCAGAAATTAATCAACTAGTCACTGTTTTACTGTACCTCATTGGTTAACCAGCTTTAAAAGGAGAGAGTTACCAGCTAAAAAGATCCCAAATTGAAACATTTTTAAAATACTGGACTGTACATTTTAGCAATTATTCTTAATTTCTAACCATTTAAAAATACTGGCAGAGATTCAGCTTTACTGTTTTAACTGGTAAAAAGCTAAGTAAAGGCTTTCCATTCTACACAAGGGATAGTTTTACACCTTGGTTTAAAGCAATTCACAGAAGCTGTAACAAAAAAAATCCCGTTACCTATTCATTGTATGAATTAAAAAAATGTTATAAGCAGATGTGTATAATGCTACCTACTGTCTAAGCCTGTCACAGTTCAATTACTTGTTTAAAGCTTATTAGTTTCAAAAATCAGTTAAATTACAGAAATATCTGTTAAACACTTATTTATAATCAACTAAATGACAACAATGAAAACCATCTTTTCTAGAACCCAGAACATCCTGTCACACTGAATATTAGAGCATCAGGTCTAAAATGCCTTTAAACCAACAAAATCAAACAAAAGTCTCAGGCATCACTCTGATGCAACATTGGGACTTCAAATGACAAGGGTTTGGTTGAGCAGCAGCCCAATAACTGCAGGGAGGATCAAAGCCAAGTCAACACACAACCTCTCCGTGAGTTCGGGTATTCTGAAACGAGTGGGGGAGACAGCGAAAATTAATATTTGGACCAGATTTGAGGGCAGGTCATCCCAACTACCGGGATTTTTTTTAAAGCATTTTCTGTCTACTTTAAGGGTCCATGGAGTTTCAGATGCAAAATGTTTGAGAACAGAGAAATACTAAAAGGTGTACATAAGACATTCCTAATGTAATAGTCTGAACAAAGATCATTCCTTACCAGAGTCAGAAATGGCACTGTTCTAGTGAAGGAACTTTTCTAATATTTTGTGTGCAAATATTAGCATGTCATGATTCCCAAGTTATCACTCTTTGCTTGCAATCTAAAAATGTTGAAATTTCCAAACAGAAAAACCTATTGGTTTTATACAGTCCAAAAAAAAATAAAATAATTCTGCAGCAAAGCAGAATTTGAAGACTGTGTGGACTTACAAGTGACTTTTTAAGCTACAAGCTGATTTCATATGTTACACATAGGTGTGTATGCAAGTGGAACCAACTCTTCCCATTTAGATGCAAAATGGCACACTGCAATTTGCTATTCAATTTCACTACTGGAACAAATAATCCGACCGAGTACATTTGACATCAGTTATAATGAGCAAAACTGTTCTCATTGTCCATATGCCAAGTAAGTGAACATAATGCATTTATCGATACACTAACTCGCAGAAAGCATGTTTCCTTAGAAATGTTCTCCCTTGTATCACAGTAAAAATATTTTTAGACCACTCATTAATTCCCATTTCCTGAGGTTTCTATGCAAAAATAGCCGAACTCAAAAAGGGATGCTAAAAAAAGGCTTGCTTCAATTTTTAAGGCAGATTTACACAGACTGAATCAAAAAGTGTGTTGCGAGTTACTCCTTTCCCCATTAAAATATCACACCATTATAATTCTAATATAGCTTTGTGAAGTGTAAGATTTTTCTAGAGGTTCTTCTGCATGCTTGCGTGAATTACACTACGCATACACAGCATTATTTAAAAGGCACCTTCCATCAACATGACAAATCGTTACAGGGTATTACAATGAGAATAAAGCTCAGGCTAAGGAGAAAGTAATAAATGCATCGGTCCCCAGTAGAGGCTGCACTTCTGTTTATCTTATGGAGTGCAGAATGTGTGCTTCAGAAGGATTAGATGCATTTAAATAACATGAGGGCAAATACAATTTTTGAAGGTGGACCTCTAATTGTTCCTGTTCAACTTTGTCCTGATAAGCTCAGGTACAGCCTCATTTTTCACTCGTTCTCAAAAAAATCAAGGAAGATGGAGAAGCAGTGAGCTCAAAGCTCAACACCTCTGCAGTCCGGAAGGACATGGCAGTGCTTGTAAAAATTCTTGTAAAAAAACCAAAACAAAAACTACGCTCAAGAGATGATGAACACTTACTGTCATCATGGTCAACACTGATATTAAAAACAGCTAAAGTGTTGAGAATAGGGGCAGAATTACTCAGAATTTTAATAAGTACACTAAAATAGAAACAAAAAAATAACCCTTTGAAACGAAACAAAACCAATTTATCCAAGTTCAGATTCTGCAACAAGGAAATTTCTGCAATCCTTAACATTTTCCACGCTGTGGTTTTTTCTTTTCTAGAATCATCACACATGGACCACTGCCATAGTATTATCATATACAGAGGCTCAAACATTCACATTCCTGTCAAGGTCCCGTTTTGACTCCATTATACAGTGCTAACTTACCAATAACTTTAACAAAATAGGCATCTGCTTCAAAGTTATTTTTTAATGTATGGATAGTAAAGTCCTTGTTGGAGTAGCCTTTGCTTAGCACAATGATATCCAGGATACCCTAGAGGAAAAAAAAGTTTATGTTAGAATGCTGATTTAGTCTAGCTAACATCTAAATCTAGCAAATAAATTGGCTTAGAGGTACAAATGAAAAAAATAGGATTGGGTGTAGCAAAGTTTACAGCTTTCCTACTAATTTTAATATCTTTCAAATCTTACAAATCTATGGCAATTTAGGAGAGAGTGCTCCATCCACAGCCAACCAGGACAACACGTGTGGTCTGTGGCGTCTTTCCTGCCACTGAGGGGGGACAGCTCAGATGGAGCACACGGAGGGGCGGCAAACTTGGAGGCAGCGATGGGCTGCTGCTCTCTGCTCCCCTTCCAGGGAGCACGTCAAGAGCCAGTTTCCCGGACTGAAGGCACTGTGAAGGGCTGTAAAGCCAACATTTCTACAACGCAGTCTGCTAAGGGCACGCGCGCACAGATAGCAACACAGCAAGGGAGATGCTGCTCTGGAGTAAAGGGTTGAACTCACGTCTTCGTATATGTCAAAGAAGGTTGCTACCACTGCATCCTTGATTTGATTTAGATCCGAGAGTTCCCAAAAAACTTTAAACATACGACGTACACTCTTGCAGCTTACATTATTGCATGGGACGTTTTCTAGTAAAAATGCCTGTTGATTGCTGTAAAACACACACACACACACATATATAAACCAACTTGTTTGCTATAAACAGTCTAAATAATAGACATTTAAGTCTGCTGAAGTTAAGTATAATAAAATCCAAAGCTAGCACCCACTGGATACTTTAAAATCCATAAGCATTTATGTTAACTTTACAGACAGAATTATAACCATTATGTCATGCCTGACTTGAACCAATGAATGTGGTAAGTAAATGGGTCCAAATCAG
>NW_010171273.1:28062-40618 GCF_000695765.1 Mesitornis unicolor
CATTTCACTAACCATCCACTCAGAAGACTGAACATATTCTTACTTCATTCCAAAACAAGTACAAGTGCACTTAACTGTTATCTTCCTTAATCCCCCCACTGTCCTTCAGCTTTAACACTACTTAAAAAGTGTCAGTGTCATTATTTTATGACAATTTCCTCCCACCCCAGCTCCATTAATACATTTTCTTACACGTTGCATGATGTTTTAAACAAAATTAAAACTAGACCAAATCTTTATTGGTATTTTCCTACTGTTTCAAAGCAAAATAGAAAACCCAACCTACTAGCACAGTAAAAACAGGACAAGACAAACCAAACTGGACATTTGCTGACATACAACAACTACAGGCAGAAAGACAGGCTGTAATACCGAAACAGGAAACAAATCAAACCAGCAGAGCACCAGGTCTAGCATAGTAAAATCTCCTTTCTGAAGAATTTCTCTAATACGAGTCCATTGGTCAGTGGGGGGAAACAACCTTCCTATGTGCATGCTGATGGCTAACAGCATTACACGCCGTCTCCGACACCGTAAAGCTGCCACTCTCCCTGGAATGGTGAAAACCTTCAGACTTGACCAACTGGGAGTCTGATTCTTTGGCAGGTCTCCCAGGTATCCTGGGAGCCCACAAGAATCCATCACTGCCTTGGCAATGGGAGCAGATGAAGTTTCCTCCGCTCTTTCTGGGGGCAGAGCCAGGAGATGGAGCAGACGATGTTCTGTAAAGCTAGCAAAGCATATCAGAGCCCAGGGCAATAACCAAAACCACTTCTTCATGATGACCTTGATACTGCTGTTTCAGAGGGTGACAAGGTGCTTCTCTGTATCTCAACAGCATCCAGTGCCTCCAGGATGCAGTCACACACATGCACACGCACAAGCACTTATCCTTAGGAAAGGTTTTAATTTTCTTTGTTTCTATGGTATATTTCAGATAATTCGCTACTCGTAAGAATCATATCCTACAATATTGATACTTCTGCTCCATCCATTTCAGAAAAAATTAGAGAATGGCAAAACATTTACCCCAAGAAAAAAACATTTCTGACACCAAATTAAATGAGGTAATCTGCAATACTTAAGACATTGTATTACCTGTATCTGAGAACTCATAATTATAACTTGAAATTGTTAAGTGCTCACATTTATTTCATGTATTACATAAGTATAATATCAGATTAACCAACTATAAGGAAAGGTGACAACCTGAGCTACGCAAAATGTTTCAATTTCTCTTTTTCGTCACCTTGACATACACTCCCTTTTTTAAATTTGGGAAAATACATAAAGACAGACACTGCTACAATGGTAAAACCTTAAAATCAATGCTGAAGTGCTGCACAGATGTGTTATTTCCAGTATATGTAGAAAAGTAATGGAAATATTTTCTTAATACTTTGGGATGGGAATGAAAGTCACATTTTTTGTACCCACTATCAACTGTCACTATCAGAGTAATATTAATTCACTGTTTCTGAGACACTTAAGCAAATACTTCCTTGTAACAATATTCTGAAGACGCTTACTTGGCACGTTCTGAAACCACCGACCTGTGGTGTGCTGAAAACACCGACTCAGCAGGTTTTGAAAATGCTGTTGAATCAATGTGTTTTGAAAATGGCAGCTTGGCATATTTTGGAAATGCTGACTCAGGGAAGGCTGGGCCCTCTCTGCCTTGGCCCTGAAGCTTTCCCCACCACTTGCACAGGGTATACTGGTGCCCTTAAGGGATCTCTGCCATGCGTGGTTACCTGCTGGACCCCCTGCCAACCCAAATGCTTCAGCAATCTTTGGGGAGTGGGCTAACGACCCATCTACTGAGGTAACAAACACTCATCTTTGTGGGGAGAGAGCCTAGCGTGCACTGCACAGGCTGACCCATGGCTCATGTATGATGTGGAGCTGTTGTTTCACTGACTGTGCAGAAGCAAGTCTCAGACCAACACCGAGCCATCCCTCACAGCTGTCCACAGTGAGGTGCAAGCTCAAATAAAGAGATGGTTGGAGTGAAAACATCTTTATTTCCCTGTCGATGGAAGATTTTCTGGTATTTTCCCCCTCTCATTTTGCTTCTGTTTTTAGTATAAATGCACATATAATAGCAGATACTCCTCCAGTATGCTCAGTGCCTTCAAATATCCTGATTTCTCATTTTCAGGCTGTTGTGATTCTAACTCACAGCAAAAAAGTGAAAGCTTTCAGAAACTTTGAGCAAGAATCGTGAAGGATACTCCCAAGGCATGCTCTTTGAATTTTGTAAGAGTATCAGTTAGCCAGTCTATTTAGTAACTATGTTGGCACAGTTCTCACTTAAGTCAGAAGTTAAAAGTCATTCATAATGGACAAATAAACACGGAAGAATTGATTGTGAATTTAGCATCTTCACCTCTTGCAATTTACTGAGTCTCTGGGTTCAAAACCCCAATACACTTGCAACCACAAGATTCCTTTTTTAATGTTGTCTCTGTTAAGGAATGTCTCCATGCTATCAGAATATTACACGCTTTTATTTGAAATCAAAAGGAATATGGCAGGAGATGAAACAGTGTAGTCTTACGGCAGTTCTAAGAACACTCAAAGCTATTAATCATTTTCCTGACTGACTCACCTGGAAGAACAGTAAACCAACATGATTCCAAACTATTTCAGTGTTTGGTAGGTATTTTTAAGGATTTGATCCGAAAGTACTTTCCTCAATTGCATTGAAAGCATGTAACTGATTTTAACCATATTCTTCTATTATCACGTATCAGTATATTTTCAGATTAATAGAATGGCTTCTGCCTCCTTCAATTTCTTTAAGTTACAGGGAGCCACTAGGAGAACGGTTCCTAGACTATAGCACAGATTGAGGTCAAGAGTTTATAAAAATGCTTTTATCATTTAATCACAGTAATCAATCACTGAAATTAGATCTGTAGATGTAGCATGAAAGGCTTCAGAGAAAGAAATAAACAGCTTGATCGAGAAGTGTTTAAAATCAATTAAATAAGGTTTTCATTCTTATTTGCTCTGATTTAAAAAGAGCTTTTAATTTAATTCCCACACTGTTTTAATTCTCTCCACTCTATGACCCAGTTAGACACTGTAAAAGGAAGTTAACATGCAACGTATTTCTTAAATCTTAGTTTACTTACTCTTCCTTTGCCAGGTTTCCTCAGCTCTCTGAACCTCCCTTTTAATAGCCTGTCAAATCATCTGTCAGTACCTTCAGTCCTTATGCCTTACTGTGTCACTTAACTTTGAAGTCAAGTTACGAAATAACTTTAAGATGCACTCAACTGAATAAACAAACAATTTCAGAAGGAAGGAGAACAAAGATAAAAGTGTATCATGGAAATTCATTGCAATGAGACACAGGTAAGTTCCTGTGCTTTTACAGGAGTAACTAGTTATAGCCTAGTTAAATCTTTTATATAATATTACATTGCCAGAGGAGAGAGGCTCCTAAGAACCTTAAAAGATAAAATAACTTCAAATAAACTTCTGAACTCCATAAATCTTAATAAAGTCCTCCTGAAGTGTGCTAGCCATTAGGATACACACACTAGTCTACAGTACAGTTTAAGACACAAGATTTGTGGGGCTTCAGTAAAAACAAAGGCAAAAAGAACTTTATAGTTTAGATGTCATGGTATTTCTACAGAAAAGACAAGACTTTGGTTCTCATCTGCCCTTTAGACTGTTTACAGTCTGTATTCAAAGACTGCTGAACAGAACATGCAAACTCCCAGTTAAGCAAGGCTGTGTGGTAAAAAAACCTGACACTGGGACCCTAGTGCTTTAACTGTGCCTGTGCAAGTTCTGGGCAGTAACAGCAACACCTCCTCCTCCTCTGCCATATCTGAATATAAACAGCTGTTGTGGTAGTTATTTTAAGGCTCAGAGGTACAGAGAGAGCTCAGCTGCTCACTGCCTTGTCTCTGAATCACACCGTGTAGGATGAATACAGGCATGTCGCTCTCCAAACTGGGTCACTGTTAGTATCAGTATCTGAGGAACTCGAACACAAAAATGTCAGTGGCTGACATGCTTCAGCAACCACTAGAAGATCTGAATTGACGACTTTGACTTCAGCATCTAAATTCTGCCTATGTACTGTTCTGAGCTCCTCAGTTCTTCTTACGGAGTATTAATTCAAACTATGAACCTGCACCCAAGCTCATCCAAAATACCATACAGGGGATGGTAATAAATACACCTGTAAGAGAGACTTAGTTTGCCTTGTAATGCACTAGTGCAAGTATTTGCCCTAGATCCCAGTATGGAAGATGTTGAGACTCCATAACGTATTGATTAAAATACCTTATACAAACAATGACATGAGGAAGAAAAAGGGGATAGCACACATAATCTTACATCTCTTCAGATGCTGGAAAACACAAGTTGTGTACCATCAGACAGATGTCTAGGTAGGGCACGGCATGCTGCACATATCCTCTCTGTAGCTAGGCATTATGGTCTCTAGAGCTCTTTTAGGTTTTCTTAGAAGCAAACAATTCTATTCATCATTTCTACTGTCAAGCAAAAGAATGTTCCGATAAAAACATGCTGCTTCACTTCAAGGTAAAGACAAGGACATGCCAGTGGTATCACCACCAGGTGCCAAGTGAGGGCTGCCTACAGGCTTCTCCGTTACGATGAGCTGGCTAAGTTTATCCTGCAGCCAAGTGATACGAGCAGAACAGCACAGACACACACCTACTCAGGTCAACTGTTATGTGGATCACTAACTCCTCAGTGTACAACAGCCTCCCTGTAAGCATCAGCACCTGCCCTCTCCCACCTAACACCAGCTGGTAGCAATATAAAGGAGTGGGAAAGCAAGTAATGAATTAAAAAAAAAGGAGAAGAAAGATTACAATGACAAATTTAATAGGAAAGGTTAGAAGCTTCTTTTTTTGTGGGGAGAGGCAGATTTTATTTATTTCAGTTAAATCTGACAATATAAAATCACTGGTAAGTTACTAGGTGTTATCTAAAAATCCCTGGTTCTCAAAAGGGGCAAAAGACTATTGCATTTTTTAGCAGTCATCAATCAGTGTTCACTCCCCGTGACAGCATGGAACAGGTTCCCCAGCTCTCAGCAGCGCCATGTCACAAGCCAACACTGAAAGCTGAGGTCAGGGTTTTAGAGAAGATGATTTGGGAGAGGAAGGAGAGATAATCAGCTCCTGTGATCTGGAGAGTGCCTAAAACAGTAGTTCATAATCCACATCTCTGTGCAATTCCTCAGCAGGAGTCACAGTCTGAGTCTCTGCAATTAAGCATCCTGAATACACCACGCAAAGGCATACCTCTTTAAGAGGGAAACATTTAGCAGAGGTCAAAAGCCTTGTTCACTTGATAAAATGAGATGCACTGAAATTAATAATTTGTATGACTGATTATTGAACATGCATTTGATGGTCATTATTTCTAGGTTTACGTATACTCTACCTTCCAGATGTGTTTTTTAGTATAGCAAGAGCATCTGGGTAGCCATCCATATTGTAATCTCCAATATGAAGCGTAATTGGAAATGAAATTTCCGCTGAAGATTTGTCATTTTGATATGGTACAAAGCCCCAGAGTGTGTCTTTATTCCTGAAGTCTTGCAAGACTGGAACCCACTGTAAAATAAAACAAAACAAACAAAAAACCCCAGCTAGGTAAGAAAATTAATTTCATTTATTCAAACAACCTAATTCTTTTTAAGACAGCTGACATTTGTTTATTACATCAGGATCTTAACCATTTACAAATTTCCAAAGAGGAAATCAGGATTGTTTCCTAACTCCAGCATCAAATGAAAAAATTAATTTGAAGTCTTTTCTATGCACCAAATTATTCCAGAACAGAAAAAAATAGATAAGGTTGTAAGACTAAAGGACCTGTGTTTTGGAATATGTCCAGCATATGGAGGTATTCATGGTATCTTCTGAAATTCTGGTTTGTCTGGAATCTGTACTAATCTTTAAGTTTAGGTAAGCCCAAAAAACATCAGGTCCTTGAGATCCCGAGTCCTTTTGTTTTTCTTGGAGCCATAAGCAATAAGCAGCATTAAAGCTGAAGGAGGGATGCACCCTGATCAAATTCACTGACAACGCCAAATTGGGGGATACAATCAAGATGCTTCAGGCCAGGATGGCCATTCAGAGGGGGCCTAGAAAGACAAGAACAGGCAAACAGGGACCTCGTAACAATCAGAAAAGTCCTGCACAGGGCGGTAAAACCTGCAAGGTCCACACGCAGACTGGAGACCAACCAGCTTGGTAGCAGCTCTCCTAAAATAGGTGGACAGCAAGCTGAATCCGAGCATGGCAGCTATGAGAGCAAACTGTGTACTGCATGGTAACTGCTGTCTAGGCTCCTGCTGAGTGAGACAAAAGATTATTTTTTTTTAATTCAGCGCTTGTTAGTCTGCATCTGGATCCTGTGTCCAGTTTTGTGCCCCACAAGAAAGATCTGAGAATATTAGGTGTGTTTAGAGAAGGGGCACCAAGATGGTCAGGCACCGAATATTTACTTAAAGGCTGAGGGCACAGGGCTTGTTCAGCCTGGGGAACAGAAGACTGAGGGGCGTCCTAATAGCAGCCTGCCAATACCTGCAAGGAGATGGCTGAGAAGATGGAGCCAGGCTCTCTACTGAGATATATAGCAGAAAAACAAGAGACAGTGGTCACAGATTGACACAAGGGAGGTTCCAACTAGAGATGAACAAACAAAAATTCACTATGATGATGACAATTAAACTAGGAAAGAAGCCCAGAGAAGTTGCAGAATCTTTGTCCTTAGAGGCTTTCAAGGTTTGACTGGACAGACCTCTAAACATGGCCTGAATTCAGCATTGACTCTGCTTAAAGTAGGCAGCTGGATCTCCTACGGTTCATTTCAGCTTGAATGATTCTATTATTCATGGATATTTAGAAGTTCAAGAGCTTCAATTCCTCTCCTATCTCCTCAGCAGCACCAGGTACTGAACTGTTTGATAAGAAATTAAGATTATAGTATCAAATTGAAAGTACAAAAAGAAATGCAAAGTGTAATTTCTCCAGGACAGGAAATATAATGTATCTGTACTTACTTTCCACAAAGAGCTGCAGAGGTGATCAATAGGCATATATCTTAATTAAAATCAAAGTGATTTTACAAGTTGGTGTGAAACTGAAGTACCAGGGTTAACATTTCAGTGCTACAGAAAATTCAGTACCTTTTTAAAGACAGAAGTAATTTTATATGTCAACTAACTGACTGCCTTCAAAAGTACAGAAGGGTGCCATCTGAAAGGCTCACTATCACCAGCATCAAAAGCACTTAACAGCATCTTAAATGTGTCTCATCCAAGCCACAATTCAGCTATTTCAGGAACCAGAGATCCTGCCAGCATAATTTCCTGCTGTGGAGAGACTCCCTCACTAACACAACTCAGAAATCAACAAGGTTGCTGCCACATGGCAATGGTGTGTGACACACGGACTGGGCCCTTCAGATTACATACAACCACGTGCTGTTGGAGAAGCCCTCAGACAGGATAAAACTGCACTAAGGTCAACTTTGGGTGTAACTGGAACAGTTCTGCCAGACACTGCATATACTTAGAGTATGAATGTCCTGGGTTGCTGGGAGAGAGATGTTCTCCTTACAGTAGTTGGTGAGATTTTTTAGTTTTGATTCTTGCCAGCAGATGTTTACATTTTTTCAAGGTTTGTTTTTCAGTCTCTAACACATGTGCTCACAGTTTCTCACCACACACCCCCTTCTCTCTGCATAAGAGGACTGGGGGGACACGAAAGCCCAGGATACTCTGGGACAGGTGACCCAGGACAATGTCTACCTGTGTAAGTGACAACCTCTGAACTGCAGTGATGATATACAACACTCTTGATGAAACCTCAAAGTTGAAGTTAAACATACTTTGACCCTCATCTCCACCCAAACACATGCATGCCTATTTAGTTACAGTTAGCTGCTGAAAGCTTGGAAAAATTAAAGGGAAAAAAACAGAAAATAAGAAAAGGACTCTTAACCCAAGGAAAATTCTTCCAAGGGTTAGATTTCTTAGGACTTATTTGTCATGCAGAAGATGGATGAAACAGTATTACTGCAAAATACTGTGATTTTGAAAAACGCTGATTGAAATCAGAACCATGAAATATAATATAGTTTTTGCTTTACACGGTATCATTCACACAGTCATTGCAATGAAATCCAATTATATCCATCATATACTTTCTAAATGTTCCTATGTATGGTAACACTATTTTAAAGAAACAAAATTAAAAGTGAATTTTTAGGTGCAGATCCGAATCTGTATTCTGTTTTTACTCTACTCAAAGAGTGATTCATAGAAAGCAGTTTTAGAATCATAAGGTCTATGATGAAATGCAGAGACATAAAACAATAGGTGAGCAAAACAGAAACAGCACCTATTGCTACCAAGCTGCTGCAGAGTCAGATTCATCCATCTCACTGAACCAGCTGTGGGACCTTTTATAACAGCAGCTGTAGAACATTTCAAAAACATCTATCTTGTTTGATGTGCAACCAGAGCACATTCTAGCACCATATGTAACTTACTCTGACAGTTTAAATTCGGTGTAATCTACACTTTTGGTGAAACTCATTCTGTACATTTCTGTT
Source organism: Mesitornis unicolor (assembly GCF_000695765.1). Classification (NCBI taxonomy): domain Eukaryota; kingdom Metazoa; phylum Chordata; class Aves; order Mesitornithiformes; family Mesitornithidae; genus Mesitornis; species Mesitornis unicolor. The sequence continues at coordinate 36,688 of NW_010171273.1, forward strand.
CTAAATGCAATGCAAAATTAATTGTTCGGGTGCCTCAGCACATACACTTCAGTACAGGAGACAAAAAATGAAAATATGTTTGTCAATTTGTAGGATCTCCTGCTTCTTTTGTATTTTATAATCTACACAATTACTTTAAGCTTCATGTTTGCTGCTATCTTAATAGGAAAAAGACTAAAATGATTTTTGTTCCCTTTTACTCCTTGATAGAAATAGGTAGGTATAATGAGGACACGCAAAGCTATTTTTTGCAGTTTTCTGATAATATGGTTTCTGTTACCTAGCTCAGATGAAAAACAGATTGAAAAATGGAATGAGTGTACCTAAAAGAAAATTTAAATGAACACACAATTCAGTCAGAGAAATCAAAGATTCACTTCTTCCCCTTCTGTTATATTCCATTGCATAGCACCACTAATATTATTACTTAAAACACTTACATAGATATTTTTTACTTCTTCAATTTTTTCTTCAATTTTATAGACTAAAGAAAGAAAACCACTTTTATTCAAGTGCTTGAAAATTTATTTTCAAACTCTTCAAATACTTGTTTTTTATCAAGTAGAAGAGAGAATGCTTTACTGCCCTGTGGAAACATCATCTTTTTCATTTTGAAAAATATCTCGGTCACTTCAGAAAAATTTAAACTAGTTGCACTCACCCCACTGAATTCAAAAAGGGCTCATCCCCTTCAGAGTTCACATTCGTCTACACATTAGGAAAGGCAGATCTCTCACTAAGGCTTGTTAACACATCTCTGAGCCAAAACGATGGGATCAACAAATCTGAATTTTTAAACTACAGCCAGAAAGCTATGAAGCACAAAAATCCCATCCAGCCCACTTCCAGGCCACCTAACGCAGGCAAGGAGCCAGCTGGGAGTCAGAAAGCATTTGGAAATTGGTAGCCCACTCTTGGCCAACACCTTATCTGGAAATGCCAGGGTCTCTCCTCCCTTTCTATGACAAACACTATCCCATCCTATAGAAAGATGAGTATCAAGAATGGCCTGAGAGGAGCAGTCACAGCAACAGAAGTCCTTTTTCCTGGGGGCTCCCTCTCTACTGTACACAAGCATTGTAGTTCAGCTGGCAAGAAAAAATATAAATCCAGTTATTTCAGGATGCACTAGGTTTTCAGTGCATATGAGGGTCACCTAAACTCCATATACAGTCAAGTAGCCACTACTGCATAAAAATAAATTAAGTATAAACTAACTAATCTATACATTACACCATTGATTTATGCTGTTCAAAGCCTGGAAGACGACAATCCCCAACACTGATTTAGCAATACAGAAAAAAGTAACCAACGCAGTAAAAAAAGAAAAAATAAATTAAAAAAAAATATCACATTTTCAATGCTAGAATGTAGCTCAGCACCATAGCTGCTTTGAGAAAGACTAGCAATGGAGAAATGATGAGGGGATCTTGTAGAATCTGAGATTTCTGAGAATGACAGCAGCTGAAATCCACTCCACCTTTAAACTGTTGTAGAGGAACAAGGTAAAACATTACAGTGCCCACCTGCAGGTGATAATGGGTGCTGTAAGCTGCCAGGGAGTGCTGCCAGACAGAATGACACCCCGAAGAGGTGGCGCACTCTCTAGCATGACACTCCAAAGAGCAGTGGTTTGCTGCAGGCCACACTGCTGCATTCTCCTTCAGAGCTGCTAGATGGATAAGAGGAATAAAGCTACAACCTGCCTGCTGTACAGAAAAAGGGTGTAAGAATCATCAAGCCCACAGAGAAACTCTCAAATGAAGGGCCTGAATTAATACTGTTTGCCTCAGGAAACAAATGAAAAATTATATGGAATACTTGGCAGAATTAGAAGCAAGATTAGTCATACCTAAGAATATCATAATATATAGAGTTTCTACAATAAAGAGTACTGGGGACTTTAAAACAAGTTTCAGGGAGAACTCAGTCAAATTTTCAGATCCTGGATGAGAGATCTAAATCAGGTGGTAGATTAGTCTGGAGCTATTGCAGGTGAATTTAAAGACGTCTGAGGCGCTCTAACACCTGCCCCAATCTAAAGCAGTGTATGGGGTTCTGCTTCAGATGTGACAGTAATTCTTCTGTTGCTGTGGAAACAGTCACATTCTTTTAAAATTTTAGTAGGTCTGTATCTCTGTATGTCACCCATATGTATTTTGTTGGTCTTTACTTTTGTTTCATCATCCAAAAGAAGAAAATTTATCTGGGATATTTTTAATAAAGATTAAATCATTAAAGAAATTAAAACTTACAGTGAAAGATCATCTGTCAAATAATTCTCCAAGATCACCCATATGCATTTTGTTGGTCCTTACTTTTGTTTCATCATCCAAAAAAGAAAATTTATCTGGGATATTTTTAATAGTTTTAAAGATTAAATCATTAAAGAAATTAAAACTTACAGTGAAAGATCATCTGTCAAATAATTCTCCAAGATCTGCTTGGCTTTTCAGCAGCCACCTGGCTGTTCCAAAGACATCATGAGAACGATACTGCAGACTGACAGACACCAAACAAGATCGTACCAGAACAACTCCAAAGCCTGACATGCCATTGCATCCCTCTCCACAGTGTATTTTTAGAACCACAAACTCTACAGATGCATTTTTCTGATAGCTATGCATTTCACCCCAATGCATCACACACGATCAGGGAACTCTTTTTCATTTGGTTTCATCAAATGTCACAATAAGCAAGCAGGAAGGACAGAACCAGGTCCAGTCACCATTGACATGGGCAACATATTTTTTTGGAAAGATAGTAACCTAATTTGTGATCTTTCAGATCCAGGATCAGCAAAAGTTCTTAAAAAATTGAAAAAAAATATCTAGAAACCAGAATTTTTCAAAATAAACAAAAGGAATCGATCCCAGTCTGTTGCCAGTTTATGTTTATCATTACTCATGAAGATTAACTTACTTAGTCAAAGCTTGGAAGTTGGGTCATCTCCTTTCAGAATGACCAAATTCAATGAAACGAAAACATTTCACTTCCAAATAAATACGGGAAATAACGTGTTTGAATAGATTTCTACCTGAAGGAAACATGCAACACATGGGAAAAACTGTAGACATATGAATAAAGATACTGATATTTTCCACCGTTTTAGAATGGAAAATACCAAATGCTTTAGAAGAAAAAGGTCCATCACTGCTGGATGAGCCTAATAGTGCAAGAAAAGAGTATTCTAGATAGAATTCTTTAAATAGGTTAGGTCAGAACAAGTCATTATTGCAGATCATTTGATACTGTCATTTTTTAATTAAAAAGTCATCCTAAAAATATGCAGGGAAAATGGCTTTAAAGTTTCTAGGTAACCCTTAATACTTTTTAATACTTTTTTTTTTCTAGAAGGATGAGAATCTGATGCCTTCTTCACTTTTAAAAATAAAATTACAATATTTGGCTGCTAATTTTTAAGTCAAATGTCATCATATTGAAAATTATAGATTAAGTATAAAAATTAAATATACTGTTGAGTATCAAAAGCAGTAAGTTAGAAGTCTGATGTATTTGTAATTAAGTAGTTGACCTCTATCAAAAAAATGAAGTAACAAAGGAACAGAAAAACTGTCTACGTGCAATGTTGCTTTAGAGCAGGTTACAATAGGAGACTCTACCTCAGAAAGATCCTGGTATTATGCAGATTGACCCACCCTCCTCTGGCACTACTGCACCACCTCCTTCTGGAAACGCACCATGAACGACAGAGAACAGAACTTTTCCTTAGCACTCGGCCCAGTCAGACGCCACTCTCAAGTAACAGCTTTGTATCTCCCTATGGTCCATGCTACTTGTGTGCAGGTAATTTTCCAGAAGGAAATTACTTTCATTGAGAAAATTTGTCTCAAATTTACTTGAGCAGAAAAACTCAAATGTCTTACTTCTTATATTATCAAGAGTAAGGAACTAAATTTACAGCTAAAGA
>NW_010171273.1:40649-89177 GCF_000695765.1 Mesitornis unicolor
TGACATAAGAGCACCTCAACTACTTAACAGTGAAATGTAAGCGGCCTTTTACAGTGACACAATCAGCGTAAGACGCTTATCAAATGTGTGAGATCTCCCCTGTGACCAGAAAGCAGTGCACGCATCATGAACTGAGCATCCCCTTGCTTTATGCAAAAGACATGACCTGTAAATCAAACTCTCCTGCAACACTGTGTATTCAGGAATAATCCATTGACTTGATTCTGTGATCACAGGGAATTAATGTTAAAAAAAAAAACCACCAAAAAACCAAAAACCAACAACCCACAACTAACCAAACACAGTATGCACAGGAAAACACGCATTTCTGAGAACAGAGATGCCAAGATAAGAAGGCTGAAAGAGATATATTACTAAATTTAGAATTACTTACTCTTTCTTACACTGATTCTATATTCCACCCTAGTTATACTTCCCTAACTGACCAGTAACTGTGTGCCTTCCTTTCCAATACAGTATTTTTCTTGCTAGTAGAAAAGTATGCTATAGCCTGTGCTCTAGAAATTCTGATTCTTTAAAAGAGATCATCTACACTATAAACTTGGGCTGCAGATTGTAACAAGAAGCACCTTATCAAAGTGTTTACTATTCCTTGATCAAACAGTACATTCAGTTATAAATTCTGAAATATAGATCAGAGAGGGTACTACTTACACACACAAAAAATTCCTACTTTTAATCTGTTAGTAAAGGAATAATCAGTAATTCATAACCTGGTTAGAAACATGTATGGCATATATGATAAATTTCTGTGGGTACACTCAGTGGGTTCTGCTGTCAGCTGTAAGTAAGCTCTTTATAAATCACCTTGGCCTTTTAAGGCACCAAACAAACGTTAGATTAATTTATTGTAAGCTGTATTATAAAGCACAGCACTGTAAATACTTAAAACAGATTTGCACATACTTTAAAATAACTGTATAGTAATCTGTTACATGAATTATACTCATATAATAGAAGCTGAAATAGTTTAATAGAAACCCAATCCCGAAGATACACAGCCTAAACAAGTCTTCACACACTAGTTAGAAATTTACTTAATAACAATCAAAGACACAGTAGGAATAAGGGGTAAGAAGTGTGGGCTGGTTGAACTTGTTATGTGTGTGTATATGTGTACATAGGTGTGCAAGTGTATGTATTTTTACTATAAAACAACTCCCTAACTTAAACTGAAGAAGCTTATTTGAAATAATTAGATCTGTTTCCAACTCTTAACACAAACTTTGTTTGTCATCTCGTGCTAGGACCCTTATTTTTTTATATAGGTAGTAAATAAATCAAGTATCTTATATGTAATAATTACAGCTGAAGAAATTTCTTTTTTTTTTCCTGGTATAATTTTCCTATTTCATGTTATTTCATAAAGCACAGTACTTTCTTTTACCTTTGCAATTCCAAACTCACAATACCTGATCCAATCCTAGCTTAGTTAAGTAGATGGCACTTTTTTGACATGCTTCATCTTCACAGACTGGTAATAAATGTTCACTTTGTCCATCCCCATCTGTCAAAGAGAAAAAAAGACCGTCAGCTTTGTAATTGCAAAATCAAGAAACCTTGTTTGCAAGAGATGATCAGGTGTGAATTGTATTTTTTTTAAAATGTGAAAAATTCACGAGATAAACTAGACCTTTTCAACCCAATAATCTAATTTGGCTCCTTTGTTTGAAGATTGTTGATGTATTTTCATCTTGACCTGTAGAGAAAGTTTTAAATTTTATTTTTCATGATAACATGATATATTTAGAAGAGCAAGTGCTTAGTAATTTACTTGATCCCTGTGTTTAGTTGGGAAGAAAAATACCTTTAATATAAGCCTACCATCACAAATCTACCACACAAATTTATTTAACTTTCTGAACTAGTTTTAAACTCCTATGCTGTCAGCAAGACTTTAAGAAGAGTCACAAGTTCACATGTAGTATGTTAATCTATAACATAAAACAAAAAGCAACACTGGAAAGTTGACTAATGCAATGGCTAACAAACTCCAGGTTTACAGAAATAGGCCAATCTGAGTGATCTACATGTTTTCAGAAATGCTCCTCAAGCACCTCTAATCCATGTAAAACTTTAGGTTAACAATGATGTTTTAAAGCAGCGATATCTATTTGCACATAGAATTCTGACACACACAGCATATAAGGGAAAAAAACTAAAATAATTTACTGCTCATTATCCACTCCAGGAAAGACGCCTATGGTCACGACCTGACCTTGCAGCCCTGCCTAGCATGTTCAGAAATACACTGCCCTCTGACTACGAGATATACCACCACGAGTTACCTCGTATGGGCTGAGAAGACCAGAGAAGTAACTGAATGCAAGCAGCCAAAAGGCAGCAGCTAGAATTGCTGCATTAATGCCCACTGGTGCAGGTCCTGATGGTAACCAGATGTGACTTGCTAGAGAGGTGGTATGCCCCAAACCAGGGAAATCTCAGGGAATCTGCTTTTCCAGGCTATGAATCAAAGCTCATAGTGTAAGAATAAAATTCATCTTTTCAAGTTGCCTCTTAGCCCATACAGTTCTGAGGAGCTTGGTATTAATATTTTAAGTGGATTTTGTAAAGTTACTTGATGAAATCTTAGTTAATATGCATAAACTAGATCATCTGCCAGTCACTGTACCGCTTATTCATTTCTTAATATACTACTGACCATAGCCTAATTGTTCCATCATACTTTATTTGCGCTATAAGAAGCGCTTTCTCAGCCTGCCAAAATATATTTCTATGAAGCTGAACCCCATTTCAGTATACATATACACACACACACATCTATATATATCTGTGCATAGTTAACTTTTCTAGGTCTCTCCCTTATTACATAAGTTGGGAGATGGAAAGTAGGGTTATAAGAAGGAGGAGTGATGAAAATATCAGACTTCCCCAAATATCTCCAAGTGATAAAGCCAGTCACCTTCAGTGGCTTCCGACATCCCATCTACCTCAGGAATTATTTTACCTCACCATTAAACCGCTCTCAAAGTATCACGGCAGCTCTGTTACCAAGGACAGACAATTTAGGATGCTGAGTAGCCCAGGTGGTAGAAATCCAGTAAGTTCACATTGAGAGAGATGGGAAAGGAAATCACCACTGAATAGACACACTACCATAGCAGCTACTGAATTTGACCAGTTTGAAATCAGTACCAACTTTTGAAGTTATTTTCCTTCGCCATCATTCAAGAACATAAATTAAAACATGTCGCTCACTTTAAATTTTGCTTACATGAACTATAATAAAGTACTGTTTAGGCAGCAGCCTTTTTCTAAACTTAAAATGGGAGAAACTGTTTAATTTGGAAATTATAAACTATGGAAATTCTGTTCTAGCAAAGCCTTCAATATTAAGTTGCAAAGATGTAGGTGTTCTGCAAAATATAAAATTTAAATTAAGCCCTAATCTTCTAATCACATTTATGCAGAAGTTTCAATCTAAAGTAATTTTAGAAGATTTTCAGTAACACATGAGGACAAAGAAGCTTCAAGTACTAACTTCTTGTCTTGCTCTTTGTTAGTTAGAAAGGGACATGGATGTTCTTGTTTCAAATTATGCTGTGGAGCAGAGGAGAACATAAAATGTTTGATTCCACTTAAATTGCAAATGTTCATCTTGTTATGCTGATAACTCGGTGTGAAAGTCTTGGTAACTAATACTGCAGTCCATTGACTTAAACAACGTACATAGCTTTGAAGAAGAATGAAACTATAGGGCAGGAAGAAGGACTGCACTTTCACATAATGTGAGACAAAGCCACCACCTGACAGATGCCAGTGTCCTAAATAAACTACAACACTAAGAGAAAGATTTCATTAAAATCACAGAAGGCTAGGGGTTGGAAGGGACCTCTGGAGATCATCCAGTCCAACCCCTGCCAGAGCAGGATCACCCAGACCAGGTCACACAGGAACGCATCCAGGCGGGTTTTGAATGTCTGCAGAGAAGGAGACTCCACAGCCTGTTCAGGGCTCTGTCATCCTCATGGCAAAACATTTTTCCTTACGCATCAAACAATACACCTTCACCCCTGCAACTGACAATAATATGATACATAGTCTACATTAGAAGGACATCATTTCCCTAGTTTCTTTGGCCAGAACCAACAGATCAGTTTACCTAACTTTGATTATAGGCTCATGTTTTCAGTTGCAATTTTTCAATACTGTGTAACATGTGTTTAAGAATCCAACAGTTAAAAAATAAATTTGTAAGGCAAGAGAAAAATCCGTTGGAAATTTATAGTACAGTTTTAAGAAAAAAAGTTTATTTATAAAATGAATTTTGTCAGGAACAATCCTAAAGGCAAAGAGTCTCAGGGGTCATTCTTAAGCTCACCTAGATCTCAAATTATTGCTGTATCCACCCTCCTAAAGTTTTTCAGAGATACATATCCATCTTATGTGTACTGGACTGGTGTGGGGGGTTTTTTGTTTGGTCTGGCTTATTTTTTGCTTGTTTGTTTTTTCACTCTGTGCTCAGCTGACTTTAAAGATTACAAAGAAATTATATACAAATATATTAGTCCAATAAATTAGTACAATTAAATTTGTCTTAAGCATAGATGTCTGAAACTAAATTTTAGGCTAAGTTCATGTGGTTTTGTGAATTTTCAATTCCTTAAATCAGTTAGTACTTTAAAATTAGGTTTTTAATTAAAGCAATTTTATATGGCTGTACAAAACTATGGCTTCCAGTACGACACTTATTTTGAAGCGATAGAGGCTACAGGGTTCAATGAAAGGTGACCACATGGTGAGGTGACTGAGGATGCTGAGCTGTCTGAAAGCGCTTCTGGTTCTTTCCCCTCCTCCTCCGATGTGCATGGCTCTCATCACCTGATTTAGCTCTAGAATGGCTCACTAGGGAATGAGGTAAGAATTAGCACCAACACATCGGAGAAAGTAGAAATACACGAGCAGGGAAAGGAATGGAGGGGCTTGCACCACATCACTATTGATTTTTTAGTGACACACGAAAACTACCAGCTGCCAAAGCAGGCATTAGAAAGTAGAATCTAAATAAAAGCATCTTCTGTAAAACTTTATACTGTGAATGAGAATTGTGCCCATTATTGCTGACTAACACAATGACGAAGAAGAACTTTAAACCAAACATTCGTAACGTTTACAATATACACGATAATGGACGCTTTATAAGTAGTTTAAGAAAATCCACAATTAGTTAAATACTGTATTACAGAAAATCAGCAATCCAAAGAAGAAAAGACCGACGTTCTTCATCTCTATCATACTATTATCTCTTACATCTTCTCTAGTTTTTATGTTTGATGCACATTTTACGATGTACAGATCCATCTTTTACTTTTGAGGTTATTTGATCAAAAGCAATTTTCTGAAGAAAAATCAGAGGTTGCAAAAAATAGTAGCACATTATACAAATCAGCTGCAGCAGTTAACATTAAATAAAAATAAATATTTATTTTTTTTACCAAACCCACCTAGACTACTGGCTAAAACTGTAGAATAATTTATTTAAATAGAAATCTTGCATCCATCTCTGTTCAGAAAGCCCAAGAAGACAAAAAATCTTCCCAAAAAACCAGTCCTAAGCACAAATCTCAAGCAATTCTAAAGAATCTGTTTCACTATCCATTGCCTTTTTAAACTGTCCTTACCTGCAATAACGGGAAAGACAATGTTTTCTGAAGCTTTTGCAAAGGCACTACGTGAAACCAACAAATTGATGCAGCAGCTTTTCCAGTTTTGAAAGAAAATAAATTATTCTTTATCCTTATGTGATTCTCACCTTGGAAGCACCTGTTGAAATGTAAACCTTTGGCAGAACTCTACTACCTTGAAGACCACACAAAAAAACCCCAGCAGTTGCTCATGGAGGAGCTCAATCTCACTAACAACGAGCTTACCTTGGACCTACAGTAACTCTTCTCATCTTCATGCTTGGTTTCAATCTCAATTTAAATAATCCTTCAATTTTAATCTCTAATCTTGAATTTAAATTCCTCTACAAAGGAGGATGACAGAAATTAAAAAGTAATGTCATTAGCACATTTGCTGTAGCACAATTAGGTATTCCTAAGTGACAAAACATGCACTGGTGACAATGAACCCATCAGACCAGCCAAAGTAAGCTGCACTAGCTTCAGATTTAAAAAAAAAAATACGTGGAACGTGTTTTAATAATGTGTTTTAATAATGTAGTTTAGCCTACACCTACCTAGGAAATCTATTTCTGGAGATCCTCTATAGTCTTCTCTTGGCTTCCACAATTCACTCGTCTACCTTGCTATTACTGTACAGACTTTAAACAATCTCAGTTCCAATTGCCAGAAATCTCAAGGTTATCCTTACTTGCAATTTCAATGTGCTTTGCACTAGATGTTGCTAAACATACTCTAGACTCCAGATGTCCTTTGCTAGCACTGCTCAATTAAACCATGTTTGACATACAAAAAGCCCCTCAGCTCTTACCTAGCATGTTCTCAACACACGATTCTGGCTCGACTGTGATACTACAGAACTACACGGTTAATAAAGATCACGTTTTATAAGCAGTGGAAAAGGCTAGAAAAAGAACAGTCCCACATACTCATCAGCTGCAAATTAGTGCTTATGTCAAAATATGTAAAGACAAAATTAGCAATCTTATGCCATCTAGGAATCATGTGAGAATCATTACTTACAACTGCCTGTTCACTGTATTTCAAAGAAAAGCTATGGACACAAAGCCTTCTTCCCAAGATTTTGCTCACGTCTGCAAGGTGCAAGCAATCCAGTCCAGAACAAGAGTAACCCAAAAAGACACAGATTGTGCAGATCACTGGGAGCACACACCATACCGAGAGATTGTATGAGAAAAATTACTTGCATCTGAAGTTTTAACATTGATTGAGAATGTTCACGGTTGCAAAAAGCACGGCTCAAATCTTTTCAATCTATTCTACAAGTAAATTGAATGGCAGAAAGCAGAATAAAGACTTCTAAATCAGATTAAGAACAACATAATGTTATGAAAGAAAAATGCAATGCTAACACACCGTAGCATATGCACACATTTTAAAACAAATGCACAAATAGCAAACGGTGCCTCAGTGGTTAGTCTGAGAGATTCATTGACCCTGAGGTCCCAGTATCTCACTGAATTTTACATCTACAGGTAGATGTTTTGCTGTCTGCTAACTCGTAACAGTGACACCAGAGTTTGTGTGTTTGTTTTCAGCTCTGACAGTCAAGAAACTGCAGTTGCAGGTCTGGTAGGGTTAGGCCTTTCAGTTTGAACCGACTGATTTATCATTGCACATTGGCATAGACTTTTTTGTGATGGGGAAAGAAAGAGGAACGTGGTCAATTCTGTCTTACAACTAACTTATCACCCACACCTATGCATAATTAAAGACTAATATATATAAAGTAACTAGGCTGAATAGGCAAATAGGCAGCAGGCCCTACAATAAAGACAGAACGTAGCCCTCCACTACCAAATTGATTTAAGAAAAGACTGCTAGTGAATTATGAAGTTCTTTCACACCTTAAGAAAAAAGGATACATACATAGCGAACTTCTTCCCAAACCAAGATCTATCAGAGACACGCTTTTAAAGCAAAAAATGCATATAATTTATGTAGTGTGAGTAAACATAGGCAAAAGATACTCAATCCAAATCTCCAAATTCCTTTTAAAACACAGAAAAAGGTGCCAGAAAAGTGTTATTTTCTAATTCACTTCAAGGGTTAGTACTTTCCAACATTGGCTTTGCAAGAAAAATGGAACCTGGTGAAATGACAAGTACCATGGTCACTCAATTCAAAACCGGTTTGTAGTACAGCAAGATAAAGTTGTAGTTACGAGGTGCAAAACAGCTTTTGGTGGGTATATGATCCAAAGCTTTTACTTTAAACAGCCATCTAGTTCTGCAGTAGTGTAATCCGACTTCTGCTACTTTAAAAACAAAATGGAATTAACTTTTTTTTTGAGATGACAGACTGATTATTACAAATTATCACCGTTGTGTTAAATGAAAAGAAATTATTTTCTGGCAAATAGAAATAAGCTAATTATACAGGCTAAACCAGTGAGAACAGTCTAGCTGTCATAATTCTGAGTCTGATACTACATAAAAGCAAGACACTTCATAGATCACAAAGCCCTTCTGCCTTGAGAGCCCACCGTTCTGAGCACACATTCTGAACTGGCCACGGTCTCTGGGTTATTACAGAACTTCTGTCGGTGCACTTTTCCTACTTCCCTTCAAAACGGTGAGAAAAAAACCTGTCCTCGATATGGTACAAAAAAGCCAAGACGTTTTTATCTGCTGTTGAATAAAGCATCTCGTTTAATACATCCTAATGAAGTTTTATATGCTTTTGATTTCACTACACATATAGCTTGCTCACACCTCTCCCTCATGGCTTTGAGAACATGAAAAGTTCTCATTCTTTTCACATGAGCCTTTCACTTAAAGTTTCTTTAGCAAGAAAATAAGGAGGAAAAAGCTCTCTTACGATAGTGTTCAAAACAATACCCTTCTGGGGCAGGCAAGGTGGCTACAATCAGTGCAACAGAGTTTGCTATTGAAACAAAATAAAGGTTTGTTTGAAAGCCCATTACCTTAAATTTATCTTCTGAAGTAATAAAATGATTAGAATTCTTTTATCACTCTCTGCCTTTAGGTGTTTAAGGACATGGCCATGACAGAGACAATTATCATAAATTACTAAGATAATTACTCATTATTAAAAGAATCAGTGTCAGCTGCTTTTAGAAAATGTCAATCACAACTTCAAAAAACAAATGCAGACAGCTTTTGCGGATGACTCAAAGTTCTGTGGACATTAAAGATATCCCTACAACGCTCTCCTCCACACTAAATAAATTCTGACTTTAAGTCTGTCTATAACCTTCCAAAGAATTCATATTCACACCTCCACTGCAAGAAAAGCATTTAAACACAGCGTGCCAGCAAACTGCACAAACAGACTTCCAGGCTGCATCTGATCCAAAAGCGCACTCTTCTATCTTAATTGGAAACACCATTTCAAATGGACTAACTGGAATCCAAAGAGGGAAAAAAATAGATTAATTACAAAATGAGAACCCGGCTGCACATTAAACAAGCAGCAGCACTGAAATTCCTGTTGTAGTTTGTGCTGAAAACTCCTGCTTCCAAGTGTCTCATATTCACAGAATCACAGAATCACAGAACGTTAGGGATTGGAAGGGACCTCAAAAGCTCATCCAGTCCAATCCCCCTGCCGGAGCAGGAACACCCAGATGAGGTTGCACAGGAAGGCGTCCAGGCGGGTTTTGAATGTCTCCAGAGAAGGAGACTCCACAACCTCTCTGGGCAGCCTGGTCCAGTGCTCTGTCACCCTCACTGAGAAGAAGTTTCTTCTCAAATTTAAGTGGAACCTCCTGTGTTCCAGCTTGTGCCCGTTACCCCTTGTCCTATCATTGTTTGTCACCGAGAAGAGCCTGGCTCCATCCTCGTGACACTCACCCTTTAAATATTTATAAACATGAATGAGGTCTCCCCTCAGTCTCCTCTTCTGCAAACTAAAGAGACCCAGCTCCCTCAGCCGCTCCTCATAAGGGAGATGCTCCACTCCCTTGATCATCTTTGTAGCCCTACGCTGGACTCTCTCCAGCAGTTCCCTGTCCTTCTTGAACTGTGGGGCCCAGAACTGGAAGCAATATTCCAGATGCGGTCTCACCAGGGCAGAGTAGAGGGGGAGGAGAACCTCTCTCGACCTACAACCACCCCCCTCCTGATACACCCCAGGATGCCATTGGCCTTCTTGGCCACAAGGGCACAGTGCTGGCTCATGGTCATCCTGCTGTCCACCAGGACCCCCAGGTCCCTTATATTGTTAAAATAGAATCTACAAAGCCTGACTGCACAGCTTGGAACTACCTAACATTACACATTGAGAAAGCTCGTATGGCATTAAACCTTCACATGCTAACAAGTGAAGGGGGGTAACGCTAATGAAACAAAGCCACTTGTGTGACTAAACTTTGGGTGGAGAGCTCTTGTTATATTAGTTATGAACACTGTCAAATAAATACTCAATCCTGAGGAGATTAAGTTGTTCAACCAAGAATGAAGAAGCAAGTGGCACGCGCACCGCTCCTCAAATTTTATTAGTGGGAAGAAAGTGAAGTAATTCTTAATGTACAAACCCCTCTGACAAAAATTATGATGAAAAACCTTTTTTTTTTTCCCCTCCTCTCCTCCAGGAGATGTTGCATTTGTCAGCAACATGTGAAAGAACTTTGAAAATATGGGAAACAATGGAGATGGACGCTGCTTTGGAATTACACTTGAAACTAAGTGGACAAAAATATCTTTCTGTATCCAAGTCATAATAAAAGACTTGAAGAGAAAGAAATAACAGAATTAGTGTTTATATTTTAGAGGGAGTCAAGAACGCAGTTCAAGTTACTTCAGAGTAGCATGTGTCAGTAAGGCTGTGACTCCAGCCAGTCTCAGCCCATCACACGGCACTCGCGCAGGTGCCAGGACCTGCCAAAATGCTCTAAAATATTTTGCTCTTGCAAAATTTGCCAATTTAATCCCAACTACATGTTTATTGTATTATTTATTATTTACTGTGCCAAATTCAAGGAAAACAAGAACTGTATTAGTGAAAATATCCCTTGGATACCCAGCTACAATTTAGTGGTAAAGGGATAGGAAACATTTCAGAAGTGTGGGATTTCTGTGGATGTCATAGCAGGACAGATGCCTTAAGGATCAGGAAATGCAGCACTTCAAATAGCAAAGGGAACAATATGAAATGATGGTATATGCTAAATGACTGTGTGATAGGAAAGAACAGTAAGGATGAGATGCATGCAAAAATAATCTCCCAAAGGTGGCAAAGATGAATTTGAAAGAATTTGAGGCCATTGTATTCAAAAGCTTCCTAGGTGGACTTTACACAATTGCTTCAAGTTAATGTCTGTTCTATTTTCAGATCCACATCATGGCTGCAGAAATGAATAATGAAGTTACTAAGGCAGACAGATGGAGTGCAGTCTGTAGAGCTATGTGATCTATTTATACTGAACATAAATTTACACTCTTTTATTGGAAGGGGGAGGAGGAGTGGGAGGTTTGTTTGTTTTCTTTTGAACTTAAAGGAACTGCAAAGGAGTAACACCTTGACACCTCAGCTATGACCATAAAACTCACAATACAGGATAGTAAGAACTGTAAAAAATGATAGAAATTTAAAAGCAGGACTAATATTAAAACCAAAAGGTATCACTGAATAGCACTGCTGGTTACCAATTAACATATAAGACAGATACAGCCTCTAAATACACTTTCATGGATTTAAAACACAAGTGGTAATTAACTTGGAATGTTTCTGTGCATCACTGTTTCAGATGAACTGAAGTGCGTATGTTACTAAAACAACATCTTCCTTTTCTAAAGTCACTCAGAATTCTTTATTGCCATCAGCTTTTATATCTTTCTCAGCCAAAATGATCACAGTAAGAACAGTTTTCTGCATATGCAGAGAGTTCAAACACAGAAGTATTGGCTTCCTGCACCTTACGGTTCCTACGGAAATCTTTTATTGACTACAGGAGCTCCAATAACTTTTCACAACACAGTGCTCAAAAGACAAATGTTTTACAAAGGGATTATTTACCGAAAAGCACCATTATGGTTGGACTTGATCTTAAAGGTCTTTTCCAAGCAAATGATTCTATGATTAAAATCCTCCTTTGATTCATAGCTACTACATTTGAGAATGAAGCATTCTGAAGGAAAAAACTAGAGAAATTCAGATGCTAAAACAAAGTTGAAACACAAAACTAAAAGCTACAAAACTGAAATGCAACTGCAGGCAGAAAAGCAGCACATTTAAGATATCATCAGCTGCAGGATAATGAAAATCTATTTTAAACAAAAAACTTTCACCAAAATGCATTTTGCAGTGCAATGAATGGCTTAAAAAAAACCCCAAAGGTGAGGCTCTCTGTCAGTCTGCTTAAACATAATTAATGAGCTATCATTTCCTATGAGAAGAATGACAATTTCGACCATATATCATACAAGTAGTTCACATACATGAAACAGAGCCATCACTTGGTAGGGAGAAGAACAGAGAAGATGGTCTTAGGATTATTTGTCGGGTAACTGGACTTTAAACATGAGAAAAACTTGAGTTCAGGTCGCCAAAAGACTTGCATAGAAGTTTAACAATCCCAATCCATGCTCTGTCAAAAAGTAAGCAAGTTTGCATCATAAGAGTAAATACAGACTTTATAAATTAGGGAAGACCACAGAGATGAAGACTGAGCAGCAGCTAAGAAAATAAATGGCGAGTAAAAGATAAAGAACTGAGGCTCAGCTGGCTACATGCTACCTTGAGAAAGCAAGAGTTGTATTGTACTTACTTACGAGGACACTATCAACAGCATGTTCCAGTTTGATTTCAAAAGAAGCTGTTTTTTATTCTCTTTACATACAGGCCACAACAAATTTCTTTGCCTAAACTACGCAAAATCAGTGACTGATTAATCAAACTTTCACATTCTTAGCTCAGGTATCACAAAGGATTATTTATCCATCTCCGTTAAACCAACTGAACCAATCATAGTTGGATAGCAGTGATAACATGAACTTTCCATAAAAATGAATTAATGGACTGCATAAACAGCACAACATTCTACACTAATTGTTTCTGGGTCACTACTTAAAAGAGCTATTTCATTAATTTTCAACACAGCAAGAAAATAGCAGGTTTGTGTGTCCAAAATATGGTTCACATTTATCTAATCACTAAAAGAAAATTGGTCATTTTCAGAATGTTCCACTGAAATCCTTACGTTTCTTTAACAAATACAAAATTTTCCACTATTTTAAGTGACAATTATTAAAACGCTTTAAAATTACAATTATTTATCAGAATTCTAGCCAACATCTATGATTTCCTCTAAAGACAGTACAAGCAGATCTTACAAAAAGCCTCTGCTAGCATACAGATAACAACAGAGGATTAATCATTTTTGCTATAGCAACCACTGCACTGCAATTACCACAGTGACATGAGAAGAATAGAAAAAGTAATAATGAAGAGCTCTTACTCGTTTGGAGCAATGTGTCAGCCAAGCAAGTTCAGAATTCACTAGGGCCCAGTTCTGTTCACCTTAATCAATTGAAATGCCATTTGTAATAAATATGTCACAAAGCATTTCTGATCTATTTTTTAAAGGCCAATACAAATGTGTCAATTGCTCATTATCCTTTGGCGAGGTTAATGGACAAATCATTGCTACCACGTAACAGAGGAGACTGCTACTTAGTTTTGAGGTTCCAATTTAGACAAAGTCTAAGGTCTATTATGTCACCATAAATATATATACACATGCTTTCACATATTTTTCCATTAACATATACACACACACAGAGGTATACACAGAAATGTAGTAGACCTGACAGATACACGTATACAGTGTACATTTGTGTATCTTTTTTACCAAAAAATGTGTCTTCATTATTTGATTACTTCAGGAACACTTGCTGCTAACATTACACTAGGATGTGACACTTACTCATGAGTCACCTAATTGTTTTTTTCCAGCTCCACTTATCTAAATAATTTCCACTTGATAGCTGTTGTTCAATCTGCTTAGTTTAACAAAGGAAACCTTACTCAAAATTAATTGCCTTTGGAGATTCTTAGTCAGTATCTTATTCAAAGCTCACCCATTTTTTCAAATAACAGGTAAGTACTTATGGCTGGAAAAGGTACTTCAAATAGAACTTTTGGAAGCAGGAAACAAGGTTAGACAAAGTCACCTTTTGAAACAAACCATCTTTTGCTAAGATGTAGGTATGATCAGCACAGCCTGGACTGCAGAAGTGCAAGAGCGCACAGTAGGAAGGTGGGTGTGAGCGAGCGGGCGGCAGCACCAGTGATGTACTCCCACGCTCACATCTGGGCTTGACATCATTCCAGAGTCAGGTATGCACGAAGTTCAGTAAGTGAGAAGTGGCAGAGAGTGAAAGTGCAGAGAAATATGGAATCCTTTGAGACCTTTAGCGAATGGCAAGGCTGGCACATCAGCTATGAGGTACAGAAAATGTCAAGAAAGGGGAAGAAGAGAGAGGCAGGCAACACAGAAATAAGACTGTAACAGGCTGTGAGTGCACACCGAACGTGTTTCCAGTCACAGCAGCCGTAGCCCAGTGCCAGCAGTGAAGAGGCAGGCAGCATGCATACAGCAAAGGGAGAGCACTATGGTATGTTATGCTTAGTGCATCACACATCACTTGGCAAAAACTACTTAGGTAGAAGGTAGTGCAATCTTCTAATGCATCTCATTTTACATTTTCATTGTGCTACTTTGATTTGTTGTGCAATGAAATTTCTTTCAGGCCTCATTACAAAGAGCCAAATTACTATTTCAGACTGCAAATCATCATACCTTAATTTCCTTTGACTTAAGACAATCAATATTTCATCATTTTTGTTGCTTTAAAAGTTTTTTTTTCTCCTACCAATTACTGTATAACCACTCTTACACAGAACTATTCAGCTGTAGGTAGGATTTTTTTGATAGTGGTGGGGTATTAGTCAACTTCCTTCAGCCTGCATTTCATAAAGAACATGGAATGTAGAATTATATCCCTTCATTTCTTATACATGTTGTTTTAGTACCATATTCACTTCAATATTTCCTAAAACTTTGTTCAATGAGAAAATAACTATTTGTTGCCTTTATTATTTTGAATCAATGCTGGGAAGATGAAGAAAAAAATATTTATGCACTACTCAATTTCATACCCACTGTTGTAACAGAAGAAAGATTAAAGTCGAACTAGTACTCATATAGTAAATTTGAAATCATAGTTATAAGTATTTCGATAGTTGTCAGAATAAACTTTGTTCCTCTATGAAAACACACGCATACATTTATAGCGCTCCTTTCACTCTCTTAGGAAAAATAATGGGCAAAAAGACCATCAAACCAGTTCCCACCCTTCACCCTGGGTGAGCTTGAGTGGACTGGCACGAAGAAAAAGGTGATGGTGTGTACAGAGCTGATCAGGAAGAAGAAGCAAGACCCTCATAATGCAAGATCTGTGCTGGGTGTTCTCTCAGAGATGAAACGGCTGAGAACTTTCAGCGTAACCAGCTCCAAAAAGTCAGCTTCTGAAAAGCTGGCATCTCCTCCCTTAGGTGATACTACTGATTCCTGGCCTCTCTATGCGCTTTGCAGTATATGCTGTTTCTCTACATTTATTTGCATGCACTTCTTAGGTCCCTGCACACATTTTCTCCCATTATATTAAATCTTACTAGAAAGATTGCTCCACTGTTGCATCACACGAGTGCACTGGCTGTGATTTTGGTGCTAAGTAGCAAAGCAGGGTACCAAAGAGCTGGTGACGACTTCCAAAGGGCAGCCCTCCGTGGCTGCACTGGCCATACCAGCCGTTGTGTTTCATAACCTTGGCTGCACCAAACCCCCCAGTGTACTGCACTGCCATAGCACCATGCGTCAACTTATTCACGTTTTCAAAATTTTAACTTTAACATTTGAACAGTTCCACTTTGCCTTGCTAGGATATCCCAGGGTTTATTATAACTCCTTTAATTATGATAAATGTCTAGAATTACAATATATGATTTGGGCTCATTAGGTACCAAACACAGAGATTAAATTATCCTACATAAAGATTTCTTTCCACATTGCCATCATTAAAAAAAATAATATAAAAAACCCAAACTGATTTCTACTTAATACCTATTGAGACACATTATTCAGAGCATCAGCTTGGAAAACGGTTACAAAAACCCCAGCATATTTAAATGTTTAACTGCAAAAAAAAATTAGTATTCTATTCTTTCCTTCAGATAGTCTACACACAAGTGTTTATGTCTGTAGATAACCAGTACAAGATTTTACAAAAACTTTTACATATACTTGAGAAAAGGTGTTGAACATTTCACGGGAGAACCTGGAGCACTGTTCAGCTTCTACCTTATTTCATTTACTGTAGAGCTGTAAACCCATCCACAGTTGCCAGCTGAGGATCCAAGGATAATGAACTATCCAGCTCAGGTGTCTTCAGTTACCCATCAGGAAACAGCTTTGCGAGAACTATTAAGAATAGTTCAAAGTGGCAGCGCAGTGCAAGAGAATCGGACTCAGCATCTAATACAGAGTCTGGCTTTTAATGTAAAAAACCATCATTTTCTTTAAAACAGATTTTAAATCAAAATGATGCAACAAGGCTACCATTTGGCAACATTTAAGACAGGCTCAGGCTCACCATTAACAAGAGTGTTGTACGGATATAGTAAATTAGTTCTTTAAGAAGCTGTTTACGCGCACTATTGTCAGTAGAACCAAGCCTGTGACACTTTCCCTTGGGTTGCAAAATTCTTACTTAATGCACAGAAAAAAAAGTATTTTTCGGACTACAAAACTGACATTTCCTGTTCGTAACATGACACACACACTGATAAGACACAGTTGACTGAAAAAGTACATTCTAATAGAAAAATACAGGCCTTCACTAACCCTTGCAAAAACTATTCATATGTACATCTAAGTTTTTCTTCTGTCCAAAAGTATTACAGATTTCTCAATTACAACCATTCAGATTTTACAAGGTTTAATTAATCTTTACACAAGTCATTTAAATTAATTTACGTTTTGGCTTTATTAGCTTGTAAAAGTGGAGAATTTATGAGCACTTACTCAAATAATGTCTTCTGAACAAGATTAGAGGGAAAAACCAAAATAATGACAAAAGTAAGTTTGGTGCTGTACCGTGCCTCAAAGCAACAGCACACGTCCTTGGGCGTGCCACTCAAAAGCAGATCCATGCAATGCAGAACATGCGGGAACAAGCAAAGTTGAATTTAGTTGAACTTATTAGCAATTATTCCCAGAGAGTTCAAGATTTACAGTGAAATACATACAAAACCTTCAAGAAAAAAAGTTTAAGAAAATGAATTTTAAAGCTAAACATCTTTCTTTGTTTTGTGATTTAGAGCAGCTAACCAAAATATGGAAAAGAAACACATTCGGGACAGTTTAGAAGAATCAAACTCACCAAAATCTGCAAACACGGACTGTCCAACAACTGTCACACCACTAGGCGCTTTCTTACTTCCAGCTTGAGAGAAGTTCCCATCCTATCAAACAAGACAAAGTTGATGGCTAAACTGAACTGTAGACCAAGTGATAAAGTTTGACTCTTGAACCAAAGAAAATACACACTGATAAAAAATGTTTAAGTAGATTAAATAGAGAGGAATCTCGGCTATGGAAAAAAATGCACTCTCTGAAAAGTGGGACTGAGTTTTTGCATTTCTAATCCTTCATGGAATCATATAGAAATCCAGTAACAGTAATATTCAGATACAATTGTCCATATATGTTGCTGCGTTATGAGAAAGAGATGCATTATTTCAGCAACATAATCTAAATCGTAATTAAGTGATTATGAATACTAATGTGCATTTATACATACTGACATGTGATTTTACAGATATATGTCATATATAGAAACGTACCTGCACACCTGTTAAAAATAGCTTCTGATTTTCCTTCTAATTAGGAAATAACTTGATTTTACATTATGTCTGCTTTAGATCTTGTTTAATTGTCCATTATTAAAACCTAGGCCTGCAGAAAACAATACTCCAGTATTTCATCAGCAACACAAGAGAAGAGCGCTGGATCACCGTTTATTGTAGAACCAGATCAACCTTGGAACAAAACCATTCAAAATGTTATGGTTTTGTAACTAAGCAAGATGACCTAAGGGTCACTTTTCTAGTTGCTACAGTCAGCTCGGATAAAGTGCTGTGCTCACAAGGATACGTAAAGCCATTGAGGCAAATGGTGCTGTTTCGTGGGTTATGTGTAGTTGTCCACATTGCTTACTCACATCACATTCAGTTTGTAGAGATTAATGCCACTGAAGATGCACCTCTGGAGACAGTTAGCACATGGACATTTGTCTATATATCTTGACCTTGACACATAATTTATAATGCCTTGATCACCACATACTAGCTTTAGCTGAAACCCGTAACAAAGTCACATCACTTTGTTCCCATGATTTAGAGTGTTGTAGTCCTTACAAAAATAAAAAATCACAGTTTTCCTCAACAGAAAACTGACTCTAATATTCAGTCTCAGTAAACCTGGACACTTGGTTGACTGACTGCAAATAAAAGAAATCCTTCTTTCTGAAGATAAGCAAATCTATGCATGCAGAACATGTAACGTATATTTAGAATACACAGAGAGTTTAGAAAATCCAAAATTCCTAAGACAATTAAAAACAAAACAAAACACCTATAGGAGACAGGTCAAATGCCTTATGTAGTCACTAACACTCAATCCCTCAAAAATTAAATTCATCAAAGTCAAAACTGCTTCATTTTTAAGTCTATATAAAAGCCAGAAATATGGAATTCATGACCTGGTGCTTAAAAAAAAAAAAAGAGAAAAGGGTGTCCAGTACAGCTTTCATTACTTTTTCCTAAAAGTCAGTATTTGAATATCTGGGCCACATTGTCACAGATAAGACCACATCTAAAGCGACTCACTGTGACACAATGGATCAATTTTCAGGTAAATAGAGCCTCAAAAAAACTTATTCTTTAGCTAACAAGAAACACATTAAGCACTTTCTGTTACAACAAAAAGTAAACTTTTAACATACACACAGTAATATTCTTAACCCTTTTATATAACAGATTTAGTATAAACGACACAACTTCAAATCAACTGATTTCATTAATTCTTATTAACAATGAGGTTCTTTACACTGACCAGGTTAAGCAATATAAAAGCAGAATCTTGATAAATAAATAACAAAACAAAATAATCCATTGATCTATTTCTCCTCAACCTTGAATTGTATTTGGTTAACATAGGACTCGGCATTTTCTCAACTGCAACTTGCGTGCCTGTGATAACGGTCACAAGTGAGACTTTTTTGAACGTGTGTCCCACAAAATCTTACTTAAGACCTGAAGTCATAGTTTTAAGAAAGCTTACTTAAAGAAATAAAATCTTTGAGAGAGCAAGAATAATAAAATCTGACCAGCTTAAACGCCTCTATGCAAATGCACACAGCATGGGAACAAAAGAGGAGCTAGAGATGCGTGTGTGCCTGCAGGACTACGGTGCCATTGGCATCACCAAGACATGGTGGGATGGCTCCTATGACTGGAGCGTGGGAATGGATGGATACACGCTCTTCAGAAAGGACAGGCAGGGGAGAAGAAGAGGGGGTGTGATCAGCTGGAGTCCATGGAGCTTCACCTGGGGATGGATGAGGAGCTGACCAAGAGCTTATGGGTTAGGGTTCTGTGATTCATAAATCACCACGCTAAGTGTCAGTAACCTCCTAGAACAGCTGGTGACAAACCAGGAGTCCTGCTGAGGCGCATGAAGGCAGCTTGATTGATTTACTTAGTAGTCATGTTAAAAAATCTGCACAGGAACTTATGCTGAGTAAAAGATCTCCTCCAGTGATATCCTGCAGTCTGAATGCAATAGTGCACTTAGTGCCTCTTGAGTTCCACTCCTTCCTGAAGCAAGGAACATCAAATTCCTTTTTGTTCCCTCCCTTTAAATATTTTCTGTGTTTTAACAGAATGGTTATTTGGGTTTTATCTCTTACCTTATTTACCCATGTCTCAAACCAAATGTTCTGTGAATTTGATGTAGTAAGGAACAAATCTGCAACGAAAAGTGTAAAAGAAAAAATATCTAACATTAGACTACACATAAAAATATTTGATCGCAATAAAGATATAAAATAGAACTTAATTAAAAATATATTACATGTACTTTATAAGTTATAAATATTGTATTCCAGCTATGTTTAGATACATATAAACATTACGCAAGAAAGATAAAAAAACAACCCCCCTCAACTATTTTCATCCCCACACTCTCCTGTATAAACAAATATACTTTCTGCCCTCAACTTCTGCATTTGTATAGTTTACACAAAAATTAAGTTAGCCTTGCATGAGACAGCAAGTGCTAGATGTTATATATCCACAAAGGCCTCAAAGCTAGGAAAAAAAAGTATACATAAGTTATATTTACAATATGTCAAAATTAAAAATAATAACACACCAATCATTCTTTTATTTTGGATATGTTGAATATTGCAACAGATATACTGTTGAGGGGAGGAGAAAAGGAGACGGAGAAATATTTCAGGCTTCCTCAACACAAATTCTCTTAAACATTAAAATAGTGCAAAAGAATACTTCAGAGGATTTCTCTAAAAATACCAACTTAAAGGGGCTTATTCATTTTTCTAAATTGTCATTTAGGAAAACACTCGAATTAGGAAAATGGGGTAAAAAAGCTTTATAAAAAGAGGTTAAAAAAGGGGAGGGGGGGTGTTAGAGAAAAAAAAACAGCCTAAGGGGTCCAGATTTTAAGAAAACTACTCTTTTGCATTTAAGCACTTGTTTTCTTTTTCATTGTCCTCCTTTCCACCCTGCAATTTAAAATATCACTATTTTAGTTTGAACACAACGGTTACTTTGTAGGCAGAAAAAAAAAAGTATCAAAAAAAGAAGATATATTAACACTTTACCCTGAGGAGGCTTACTGAATAAGTAGGTGGACTGCTGTACAGAGCATTACAAATGGCACAATAAGGGGTATTGTCTTCCAGGAAAAAAATCAAAACCAAGACCACATACACACACAGAAAAAACCCAAACCAAAGATTTTGCTCACAGGTTTCTTCCCACTCCCCTGCTTGAAAGTCATACCATTTAATTTTAGTCCCCCGAATACCTGAAATGGCAATTTCCTTTAGAGCATACACATGAAAAGAATGACCAGTACATAAAGGGTGGCTGCCAAGAAGATGGAGACTCCCTTTTCACAAGGAGTCCCATGGAAAAGACGAGGGGTCATGGACACAAGTTGCTTCTGGAGAGATTCTGACTGAACTCCAGAAGAAATTCTTTTACCATGAAATCAGACATTGGAACAATCTCCAGGGGAAGTGGTGAATTCCCCTACACTGGTCAGTTTTCAGAGTCAGCTTGACAGGGTGCTGACTCATCTCATTTAAACGATACTGTTACCTTGAGAGGTTGGACTGGATGATCCTTGTGGTCCCTTCCAACCTGGCATTCTATGATTCTATGATATTGCGCTTCACCAGAATTAATTAAATTAATACTTAATTGACACTTTAGTATATATACGTAATTGTATATATATTTATTGTATATACACTTTATTGATACTTAAACATTTCTTGATGGCAAGAGATAGAAGTAGCAGAAACAATCTGAAGATATCATACATGTAACTTAGAAAACATAAACTTGCAAATTTTAACTTTGCATGTAGAAGGAACTTTGTGCAATATTGTTTATTACCAGAGTAATATTAATAATATAAACCAGAAAATATTTAAAAATTTAAATACATTCACAGGAGAGGAAAAAAACCAAAACATGGAACAACAGGATCCTGAACCCAGGCCTAGATGCCACTAAATATTTGAAAAATGTTTTTGAGGTTCAAGTAAGTATTTCATGTCAGGTTGTGGTATATTCATGCTGTAATTTGTACTACAATTGCAACTACATATGGGCTACCTTGCATACAGATTACACCACGATAGGTTCTTTAAGTGTTACATATAAATATCGCAGGTTGCCCAGCCATTTTGGTTGGCACCAGAACTGTTTTCCCTCCACAGCCCTGACTCGGTTTCCCCACTGCAGAGCTGACCTCTCGCCTTTAATTGCTAAATCAGTCCTCCCTCTGCAAGGAGAGATCTTTAACTCAGCGTTCCCTCTGGTAATGCTATCTTTATACGTGTTTTGCGACTCCATCCCATAATTAGACAAAATGGCACAGCTGCCAACACAAGACATAATTCATCCAGTAGTATTATGCTAGAAATTCAGCTCTGAACGGTTGGTTATTACTAGGTTAAATAAATGCATCAAGTTTTTACGCAACACAATTATGCTTCTAGGGTGGAAACAACAAACACAAAAGGCAGATATAAGTTATGCTGGGGGTATTACAAACTCCTTAGCTCTAAATCATTTATTTAAGGTGAAAACAAAGTTCATTAAAATAAAAACAGCAAAAGCAAAACAGTACTATCTCTTAACTAACTGAGCATGAGATAGAATTCCATTTAACAATTATTCTTAATTTTAAAACCTATACTACTGCAGCATACTATGATAAGTAATGAGCAAAAAGAAAAATAAAAATTCTTCAGTGGCAAAAAGCAGTATCACCTATAGCTTCCTTACAATAGAGCTTTTTTGAATAAAGAGAAACGAACACCCTTAATATAGTAACGGGAAGTCATGTATAAGCACTGCTATGAATTGAACTACCTGAAGTAGTAATATATCTTGTTTTCATTTGAGCTTTACAGAGTAAATGTATCAGTTACAGCTCCTCAGAGAGACTCCGAAGGCTGGGTATTGTTCATCCCTGACAGAGTTACACAGGGCACAGAAAGGCACTCAGCGTGACAAGGCAACAGTGACAGCAAAGCTCACTGCAAAGCATCCCAACCTTGATTCTGAGACAGAGCCACGCCAAACTCACTCAAGCATTAGTGAATTGCTTGTACCAGAGTATCCATGATTACTCTGTATTGCACATATACACCTACTTTGTAAAAGCAGGCAACAAAAAGAGATTTGCAATGGATTTTTCTTATGCATTGAAAAAAATCAATTTCTTTTCCATTCGTAGTCTGAAGCATATTACATTAGTTGTTTTTCCCCTCATTTAATCTGATTTCATAGTAACTACATAGAAATATTCGGAAATATAACTGCGCAGGCGATTGAAGTAATATAGGAACGGTAAGGAGCAACAGACATGAAATCCTAGATGTTAGGATCAGAATCAAAAATAGCTTTAAAATAAACATTAAACTCTGAGGAAAAAAGGGATGAGAGTGCCAGGGTGGCTGGAATGTCACACAACTTAATAAAATCAAAGAATACATTTAGTTATCTGCAGTGTAGGAGGAATAAATCAGGATATTAAAGGCAAGTCTAACTACAAAGAGCTAGTAGAAAGCCGATAATTAAAAACATGTAAAATGTTTACTATGTTAAAAATGTGGAGGTGCTTATAGATTTAAGATCTTTGTTCAGCTGCTGTGCAAACCAGTTATTTTATTTTAATGTGAACACTTGTTCCACATCTTGAGAGGAGGAAAATAGAGCTGTGTTTTCAGAGGAGGCAATCCACCGTATATTTCTTTGGATCACAAGAGATCAGTGTTGAATATGGCCCTCTGCAGTAGCTTAAAGATTATTAAATTATGCAACGTGCCTCTTTTGCACTGTACTCCTGCCCACCCTCAAAACAGCTTCTCTTGAAAGTCAGTCCCTTTGCTCCTCTTCGTCCACTCTTTCGCTCCTTCTTTCCTGTAATGTTATATACAACAAACGGAACCAACG
Organism: Mesitornis unicolor; assembly: GCF_000695765.1. Taxonomy (NCBI): domain Eukaryota; kingdom Metazoa; phylum Chordata; class Aves; order Mesitornithiformes; family Mesitornithidae; genus Mesitornis; species Mesitornis unicolor. Next base: position 64,139 of record NW_010171273.1, read on the forward strand.
CACCAAAGCAGCTCCAAGGCTACTGTAACATTACACTGCCCTGGTAAAATGCAAAGGCAGGCAAAGATGCAGCTAATCTTTCAGAAATAGTATAGAGGAGCCAGCGCTGTACTGCTCCCAAGTTCAAGCACCAAGCTGTGATTTCCCACAGGAACAGGTGGGCACAGACACCTCTAGTGCCAGAGCCAGCTGAACCACCTCGGCTGGTACCTGGTGCCAACTGTCCTCCTCTGCATCCTTAAGCCTTCTTTAGAAGCTACGCGTCTCAAATGCCCTTGCACGTTTTTCTGATTAAGAGCTCTTGCACTGACATCAAACTGAATGCTCAGTATTTAGAAGCAATTTTCCATTTTGATCAAGAATATCAGAGATTTCAAAGCAAGCAAAACTAAAAGATTTCTTTGCAGCAGCAGGGTAAAAATGCAATGTAATTTAGACACTCCAAATAACCGTTTACAAATTTGTATAGTTCAGAATTACGAATGTTTTGTTCAAGTTTTTAGGAAAGAAATCTATGAGAAAAACCAAGCCCTGCCAGGTACAATGTTTTAGACCAGAACATTTCCAAAGGTTACTTCCAATCTAACTAATTCTGTGATTCCATCTGGCTTTATTATGTAAGATTTTGTCCCCAAGAGCCAAAAACATATGAGATGGGAAAGTATTAAGAATCTGTGCAATTTATAAATACCTTTTTCTATACAGCCATAGCAAAAACTCCTTGCAAGCCCCTCATGGCCAAAGGAACGTTGTTCACGGCAGGCATCTTTCACCACTATTGCTATAGCTTTCTGTATCTACTACAACTGCATTCCTTAATATTCAAGGGCTGCAGGAGAAGAGATGGAGCTAACAAATGCATTGTATCTGTATGTTCAGTACTTGGATTACACAACAACAAAGACGCTCACAGTTAATTTCTACACTTCTTGTATACACTAATAATCTTGAAAACAGCAGCATATTTGTTTTGCTTCTGGCTATATCAAGAAAACTCAACCCCCTTTTCCTACAAGGAATGCCTATCATACTACATGGGCTCAGGAAAGTCGCTTCTCTAAAGATATGCTGCCACATTGCCTTTGGAAAGCAGTTCTGATTGCAATTTCAGCCACAGAAAAGAAAATCATTTGTACACAGATCTCTAAGTTTAAGAAGCATAGATAAAAGTATTGACTATTGATACTGCTCTGTTCAAATGCTGATGAACCTAACAGCACAATGCAAGATATTTACAACCAGAGGTTATAAAATATGGAACTCAGCAATTTCAATTATTTACAGAATACAGAGGTGACACTCTGGATACTTTTACTAGACAACAGGTACATAAACGGATACTAAAAACAACAGGCAAGGATATACCCCTAACAACCCTATGGCAGTTGTAGATTCTGGAGATACAGAATGGAAACAGACACTGGGAGGAGGAAAAATCAGTCTGGCCACTTTCCTACTGCCACTGCCAAAGAACTCTGGATTAACTGGATGGACCACCAGACTAAGCCTGCAAGGCATTTCTTATCTTTATGACATCACGTCACAGACTAAAAATGTAAGTAAGTCATTAACAGTTGGGATGGAGGAATCATGTCAGATTCAGGCAGATTTCCTGAAATGTAACACCCTACAGCCTAAGCAAATAGCTAGAAATTTGAAAAAGCAATACTGTCTGAAAGGAGATGTTTCTCTTAAACAAACGCAAAGCAAAGTGTGTTTACACATTTAAATATGTTTTCCTATTTTTAACAGGCAGTAATTAACATAAAACCAGCATAAGCAATAGGAAAATTCATGAACAAAGTTCAACAACCTGGGAATAAGAATCAAGGAGGTCACCCAGCATTTTAGAACCCCAAGACTGAAAAACAACCTAAATAAATACCAAACACTTAATACCAAAGATATGACACATGCTGGGACACAAAACCACACTGTGTTAGCCTTGTACTGACAACTTTACCTTCCCTAAAAAGTGATTTGTTGAGCAAATTCGGCTATTCTTTAATTTTAGTTAATTGGCTTAGTAATAAAATACTGCTATACAGCTTCTATATATCTTATCAACAGTAAATGCATATACTGAAAAGCACTGAATTCAGCATTCATTCTTACAAAAAAATGAAACAGATTATTAGAATTTATGTTTCACCTTGCAAAAGGGAAGATCTTCACGTACTGTATTGCAAACTCCAGTAACCTAAAGCTCATTACAGAGGAGACACAGCAGTTCCATCCATCTTTATTTGGTGGGATCGCTAATTTTGATATTTTCTCAACATACAGCCCTGTGAAGACTGAAAAATCTCTGCAGGAAGCCACATAAAACTTGGACAGCTAGACTGTATTGAGTTCAGTGCCTTTAGACAGATCTTGCATCTATGCCAAGTCATCCCAGATACATCTACAACCACTGAAATAATAATTTGAACACAGATCCCCTATCTTCAGAGCTAGATCCATTTCTGATCATTTCTATGTAATGTATCCAATGGAGCATTACACAACTGCTAATGTGGCCCACCCTGGGCACCAAAAGCATGGCATTCTTGCCACGGGGGCCCCAAAACCAGACACTTAAAATCAAGATGCTCAATAGATTATCACCTACTGAGAGCCCAACATATAATTACAACAGGTTATCTGTCATGACAAAGGAACTGCATAGAAAAGATGGATTAAAATGCAGGACCATATTTAAACACCTCGAACATGAAAGCATTTCTACCCTTCCTGCAATCCCCAACTTCTTACACCACGTATCTTACAATATTTGCTGCAGATGCAGAAATAATCACACAGGCAGCTTCCATAATCCCCGCCTGTGGCATTTTCACTACTGATGGCTGGTTCAGAAAGGCAGTAATAGAAATTAAGGAAAACACCACCAACAGAAAAAAACCAAACAGTTGATATTTCTAAAACCTGTTTCAAACTGGCTAAACTTGGATGGATCTTTCAATTAAAACAGTAACAGCAGAGAGACCTTGCTATCTTTCAGTAAAGAAGTTTCAAAAGCAAGTGCTAGGTCACTAAGAAAAAAGTTGCCCTAAGTTATCGAATACCAAACCAGCTCCACCACGCCATCAGTCTGTGAAAGTGGTTAAGCAAGTATGACTGAAGGTCAGAAAGAGTTCAACGTAGAAGTAAGTAGAAGACTTCAGCCCACCTGGAAAACTGCAGACAATTTTACTAAATAAAGCAGATAGTATTACAAAACCTACTTCCAAACATTGCTTTTCCTTATAAGGACCACTAGGAAATTGCAATAAAACCTAACTATCAAGAATCTGATCCAAGTTCACTTCTGATTATCCTTGCTATTTTCCTTCACTTTTGAGTGTTATAAGAAACTGTGCTATTTATAGATGGAGCATTCATTTCACTAATGACTGATTTGACCTTTCTGTTTAATGTCAAAGGGCTTTATTTCAGAATTAAAACCCTCAGCATAAGCAACATTCTTAAGTTACAGGTCGATTTCACATTTACTTCAGAATAATAAAGGAAAAAAACCTAAAACCCACACCTATATTTAAACACTATCAAAATGCATAAAGTATTACCCAATTAGAACATAGATGTGTCCACTCCAAACATACCTAAACTCTTTTTCATTTATGTGGAAGAACAGGTGTGTCTGTGCATATTCTTTAACTACAAGTTACTTGTAGATATGAATATACCTGCTTGTATGAATTGGTAAATGCAAATAACACGTTGAACTAAAAATCTCTGCTTTGCAGTGTGTTGACAAAATGGGTGAGGTGACAACTGTATTAAAATAATTAAATGCCATAAAGCCTAAGGACAAGTAAAAGATAGCTTTCCTCTTTTTACATTACAAGTTTTCCTCATTTTAAATTACAGATTGACCCACCAATAAGAAAAAATATTTAAAAACAAAATTTAAAACTTTATTTATCATTATTTTAGTTGTTCTTACACAATTTAGCTTTGACAATATAGATATGAGTACAAGCACCAGTGCTAACAAGTTTAGCACCAAAAATTCATGACAAGTTCTTTGCAGTCACATGAAACATTAAGTTAAGGAATCACTCCTTCCAGTAACTTCCTCTTCTGAAAAATTTAAACAAAACAAAAAGATTTAATATGTTCCAAACAAGCTAATTTCTGTTTGTAAATTTTGAAGAAATGCACTTACAATAAAAGAGGTTGTGAATTTATTCTGCTATTCAAATGGCTCTTTCAAAATGTAGTAAGTGTTTACTAGAACTATTTAATAAAGCAGATGATGAACAATTATAAACATAGTTAAGCACCAAAATCCCTTTCATTACTAAAAAATACCACAGAAAAATTCCGTATGTATTAATTTAAAAGCATCACTTAAATGGAAAACTTTTAGTTATGCTGAATAGTAACACTTCTGAATATGCAGAGCAGGTGGGACTATTCCTCTGGTTTTTAGCACTTCAAACATAAGCTTTCAGATAGAAAATTTTATTTCAGGATAAAGGCAACAATATTGTTTCAAGCAATAGACGATGATCGCTCAGCATTAAGACTCCTTTAAAAAAACCATTTTCACATTAACGCTTTTTCAATAAAATGCTGTTTGGGGTAGAACCAGTTCACTTCTCACCTATATTAAGTTATATATTTCCGTAAAACTGTATTAGTACCCCCCAGTGTATAGAATGATCACAGAATATTAGGAGCTGGAAAGGACCTCGAAAGATCATCCAGTCCAACCCCCCAATGATATCAGCTTATAATTAAAATTTCAAAAGGAATAGCTTTTGAGACACTTTATAATGGCAATTTTAAAATTAAAACTGCTGAGCAGATAGCACAGGTGATGGGTTATATTAGAAAGATTAGGATAACTTAAGTTAAAATAGTTACTTCTTTTCTCTAAAGATCTCTACTCATTCTTTAATTCTCTTTGTCAGGTAAGCTATGAGTAAGTAAAGTGGCATTGAAAAAAGGAGACCAATCTCAGCAGCAGGAGGAGATACAGCAAATTTGAGCAGCTCTGATTTCATCTTATGAGCAGGAACTAATGGAGTAACAGCACTAACAGGAGATCATGTCACACAGAACAATTTTAGTTGGAGAAAACAAATGCATAAATAGTAAAAGTAATAAAAACCAAACAAAATGTTACAGACATAGATTGAGGTCCTCCAAAATATATCCTGTGTATCTTATATGATACATTTTTTGCCTACGTTGAAGTCTCTAGTAAGTTCTGTTATCAGAGCTTAAAACAGTTCAGAAACGAAAAATGTACCTGTTCAAGGAATGAAACAGTGATGTGGAATTACTGAATATTTGTTTGAGGAAAAAGCATAAGGGAGGAGGCAAAAACAGAGAAATATTTGACTTTAAATACATACACTGCCCCCCCATTTTAAAATGCCACTCAAGTTAAGTTTTAAAAGGCCAGATAATTTGCTTGGAAACATGATGAACTTGTTTATTTTAATAGAGAAGAAATGTAGATCTATGGCATAAATAAGCTTTGATAATAAATACAGAGAGGCTACCAGCTTCCATCAAGAGGAAACTTGCCAAAACCAGAGTCTGACATCGAGCATCACGGTGTCTTCGGAATCAAGATTTAAATGATTACAACAGAAAAATCACCTGTGATTTGAATGATTTGTTTTCAAGAAGAAAACTATCTACATTATGCATTAAAACTAAGAAGTGGAATCAAAAAGAAAACACATTGTAGACGTTCTGGTACATTAGGCTTCTAGATTCCCAAAGCAAAACAACATAAAAAAATTAGCCACCAGAAATCAATAAAGAGACTGGCAATTAGCTTAAAGCAAGCTGGTTTTGACTAATGATTTTTCCACTTCAGTAATCCCAAAATAGAATTTATGATTTTTCCTTCATTTTATATAAACAGTTCCAGAAATCTCTGCAATTGCATACACTGCGTGCCAGTGTTCAACAGAAGACAGGTTGTAAAAGCAGTATTTCCAAACCTTGGACTCACACAGCCAAACAAGGCACAGAATATTTAATACATTAGCTGTTTTTCATAGCATTCAAGGATACATTAACAGATGTACAGCATGAAGTCACAGTATGATTCAGAGTCCAAAGGCAGTTTTTCTCATACATTTGAGCATTTTAAAAACATGTGCAGGGCCATGGTCTGATTTCTTGGTAGAAGACTTGTAACTTTAAGTGCATACAATTCTATTGTTTACTAATAACTCTCCCCCACCCCCCCCCCACCACCCAAGCAATTAAGTATTAAAATTTTGGCTCAGAAAGACAGCATTAGACTTAACTGAATATCTGACAATGTAATATGTTTTAATTAGAAACATGTTAACTAATTAGGAAAAACAAAGGATATATAGCAAAATAATTGCTATCATAAAAATCTCAACTTTAGATAAAGCACTCTTGATACACCTATGTGAGTTTCTGTTAAGTCTAATCAGTGTGCACCTAGTGATCCATGCTAAATTTAAACTTCAGCTTAGTCCAAAGTATTCATCTGAAAATGCAGACTGTGATGCAAATCAAAAATGGCATAAACAAAATACGTTTGTCTATTGTCTAGCTTCAAACAGATGATCTGTAGTGGCTGGGCCCAACTCCACATCATTTCTAGGTGGTCTTTATCAAGTTCTTTTACTTGTCTTGGCCTCAGTTTCCAGCTATAACACTTTTTCTCCATGGTTTGGTTAATGTATTGCAATTGCAAAGTCTTCAGCATAATGACCATATTGGGAATAGTGTTTATTCAATTAAACAGTATTATCTCCATCTCTTCACTAACGCATCTGAAACACATTTCTGAGAAAGACCCAAGTTCCTATTTACTCTCGAGTGAATTAACACAAAGAAAAATTAGTTTTTACTTCCTTCGCTGTAAGTCAAGAGTTAAAATCCCACTCAACTACTACTTTTCTTAAATCATGTGATATAAATCTTTCAGTTTGAGGATGTGACTTTTTTAAAACCAGTCTCATACTTGAGGCACCTGCTCTGAAACCACTCACCTGAGCTGTCATGCTCTATAAAATACCTGAAGTTAATCTGTTCAGACAAGTCTATTATTATTAGCTTCAAGATTATTTTCTTAAGCTAGTTGTTAAAAAGAAATAATGACAAGTGTGAGTGCGTATTCCTAGACACCCAGTAGCTCTATTCTGACAAGGGTCACCACATCTTTTCCTCACAGAACCATAGCATGGTTTGGGTTGGAGAGGACCTCAAAGCTCCCCCAGTCCAACCCCTGCCATGGCAGGGACACCTCCACCAGCCCAGGTTGCTCAAAGCCCTGTCCAACCTGGCCTTGAACACTTCCAGGGAGGGGGCATCCACAGCTTCCCTGGGCAACCTGTGCCAGTGTCTCACCACCCTCACAGTAAAGAATTCTTTCCTAATATCCAGTCTAAAGCCATTATTCCCCGTCCTATCATGACATGATCTTTCAGTCTATCTCAGTGCATGTACAAACAGTGACACTGATGGTAGGTAGGATGACCAGACCATTTCCAGACATCCCTTACAGTCTCAGCCATTCTGTGAACCAGGTACTCTTCCTGGAGCAACACATGCTTCACACACATGCAGAAGACACTTGAGAATTTTCTGTTTACTTTATCAATAAAGCACACGTAGATCCTTTGGTAAAAGTTTTAGACTGCAAATTTTTGCATGGATTATAAAAAATTCCTGATCTAACTCAAAATTACTCACAGAATTAAAAATTATAAGAAGCTGAGACTCCTGCATGATGATGCTTCATTTAAAAGCAGCAGCAGCACTATCTGAAACAGCCTAGTTTATATCGCACCAAGAGAGATTAGTATTATCTTTGTTCTGGTTAGTGGATTTTTGGATTATAAAATCCTTACACAGTTAGCCTTTCATGAAGCATTGTTAGGGATTAAAAACATCTTTATGAACACGTTCTCATATAATGAGAGCATAACAATTCAACTTCCTTTTACCCAGAGAGTAGAAGTGTGCCAATTAAAAGCTCTGTTTTGAGGGTTTTAATATTGGCAGGTTGAAAATGGGTTAGGGGATAAACCAGCAAAAAGATTCTCAGCCCAGAGAGGATTTTTTTCTTTCTTTCTTTCTTTTTATTTTTTTGTTTAATGTCAAGCACACTTTAAATCTCCTAAACTGTTTATAGTGACACAGTTGCCAAAAATAGCCAAGCTAAAAATCACTGAATTGGCTGCATCTGTTACAGAATATAAAGAGCCCCAAAAGACTGCACAATATTAGAAAAAGCTCTTTCAAAACCCCAAAACCAACAAGATGGTGTATTCTGCAGGTTTGCTTATTTGTACGCAAAACTCAGGGCATCCATTTTAGGTGCAACTATATATTCATATTCATGAATAGTACCATCACCTTTAAGTAAATACCCTGATTTTTTTTCAGTCAAAAAGTAGCATAGCAGGATCAAACTTCAGCATGCAGACTATTCCCCTGTACCTTTGTTAATGTCTCTCTCCTAAGTAATATTATTTAAATGTGTACCAAGACCTACTCTTAATGAGGTTTTGTTCCAACTCAAGAATGGTAGTGTGGGTAAACACTGAGTCCCAAGAATCCTCTCCTCTTCACTAGCTCTACCTGAACCAGCCAGTAAGTACCAGGCTTCCCTGACTTCACTGGGAAATGACACAGTCTGAACCGCACTCTGCTGCGCTGCCCCAGCTCTGTAAAGAGGAAAGGAGCTGAACAAACAGGAGGAGCACGGAGCTGTCTTCTGCGAAGTCTTCTATGAGACACTTGCCCAACTCAGTGCAGACCAATACAAACTAAAGGAGAACACCAAACAGGTATTTTTTGGAAGAGGCACAATGAGACTCAAGGCGCAATTTCACGCTCGGTTAAGGGCAGGTTACAACTGCTACTAAAATAAGAGTCTACCTTCTCTCTGTGCTTACATGGGCTCCTGAAGCTGCATGGCGAGTTGGATCAGCGGAATAACTCAAGTGAAAATGAATTGTGCTTCCCCCTCAACCTCGGTTCCTGAGCAGTGTCTATAGCTGGTGCGAGGGAACTGCCACGAATGTGCAGACAGCACCAGACGATCGGCGAGTTTTCATTTTGGCAGCAGGTAGTCTTGGAATAACACACTCATGAAATATCAGATATCACCCATAAGGTATTATTTTTCAGCAACATATGTCTTGTTCACAGTTGGTCCAATTTTCATAGGGACAGCAAAAAAGCCGCCATTCTCATCTTAGAAGCAAAACACTATTTTAAAGAAAATAATTCTATGGTAATATTTCCTCCACTTTTCTTCTCAGACTGAATTATATTCCTTGGTTGCTGTAACACAACACATATTTCAGCCTGAGGTGTTATATCCTTGCTGTTACAAGCAAATAAAAGTCAGGATCTTTCTATGGGGAGTGCTTCGTAGAAGCTTCTATTCTCATCTTGAGATACGAAAATAGATGTGAATCTATAAAAGCTCCTGGCACTCCCCACACAAAGATCCTGATTTTAATTTCTATTTAACAGAGGAACTTCCATATATCACTTTTACTAAATGGAACTCTCTAGACACTCTTTAGGCTGTTGTCAGCTGTCACAAAAAAACCCTTTGTGTTCTCTTGAAAAATTGATCAGTCTGTGATTGAGCTACACAAGTAACTTAGACTTCCTACCTTTAGCTACCTCTAAGTTTAGATTTCAGTATACTGATCTTAAAACGCTACCTGGAATGCTCACCTATGCTGCCCGTGCCACTAAAACAAAATTCCAAATGATTTACCGAACTAACCGCATTAGAATTGGTTATTACATGACACTGATTATGGTAAGCAACCATACATTTGATTTTCCAGTTGGAATTTCCACTTGACAGCTTCGTGCAGCAATGTGCCAGAACTGAGTATTAAGGTTTGACTACACACTAAAGCAATTAACTTAATCCTCCACATTTTTAAGCATCTTAATTAGATTAGTGGACTCTTTCCTCTCTCATTCCATGCTACTAAATGGGAGAAAAACAAGCTCTCTTTCCAAAATAATCCTATATGAATTGATGTACATTGAACATCTAGCAGAAGATAAAGCATTTTAGAATTCATTTAGTAAGTGAAGAAATTAGGCTTAGCAAAATATTTAAACATGCTTGAGGTAGGAAGCAGATATATAAGTGATAAATAGATTTACTGTGGTAACTGAAGGCTAAATTGCTTTGCATATTTAAGAAAAATAAACAATAACAACAAAAAAACAAAGCAAACAAAACACCACCACCACCAAAGGAAGAAGAGTTTATCTACTACAAGAAAAGTTGTCTCTAGTACTCATTTGTGAACACTGATACATAAATAGGTCGCAGGATTGCTCATATAGTAATAGAAGAATAAAGTCTCACATGCTCACACTCAACCAGCAATAGAATTAACTACAACAAAATAGAATGAAGTCATAGTGAGGTCTTCAAGAAACAAATTTTAAGTCCAGTCTTGAAAACACTCTTCTGAATGAACTATTTTAACTGTTTTCAGACTCAAGATAAAGAAAATGCAGCCCTGCTTCCAATGCATCATCCTGAAGTACAAAAAATGATACTTTAATGGTGAACACAAAATTATTCAGAACAAGCATCACAGAATCATTAAGGTTGGAAGAGACCTTTAAGATCATCAACTCCAATCATTAACCTAACACCACCATGCCCACTAAAATAGAAAACCTTAATAAGTTATTAAGTTTGGCAGTTATTTATTAAACCCCAGAATTTTCAAGATACAAAGATATTTTAAAAAATAAATTTAAAAAAAATGAGAAGTAGCAAAGTCATATGATTACCAAATACAACATCTCCGAATCAAGTCTTTACAACCATCAACAAAATTTACTAAATATTAGAAGGACATTACAATACATTATACTGTATACTTAGTGACAAATATTTTTAGCAAGTCATTTAATACTTTTACGACTTACCAGCAGTGAGGTCATTATTTAAATCTATAAACGCATGAGAGTGTGGTATATACATTTTACTTTGAGTTTCCAAAGCAGCGTGCCACGATAAGTTCCTACAGACAAGAATAAAATGCAGTAAATTTCATCAATGCTCAGGGACTGTTAATTATGATAATATACCTTTAAAAAAAAAACCCAACCCATGAAACGTTAAATAAAATTGAACAGAAAGCATGTTCCCCTAATGCTAAGCTAAAATTACTACTTAGCTCGCAATATACTAAGTAATGAATAATTGCTTGAAAGGTTCTGTGAAGAAACCTTTTTTTTTTGTACACAGGAAAGTATCACTACCCACAAAGTCCAACCCAGTGCCTAGACTTCAACTGTAATGCTTGAGACACTGACTGCTGTCTTCGTGGTTTTCTCAAGCAGTTTTACTATCAGTATTTTTGAAATCCACTTTAGGATTAATAAAGATGAGCAAAAATGGACACGATGACATGCTGTTAAAGCAGCTCATGCCTACGACATGTAAACGGACTATTTTCAGTCGCTGAAAAAAAAAATCAACACAAGACTTGAACTCTCAGATTATGACAGACTACAGGCTAATGGTGTCATATCAGCAGGTGACACTTAGTTATTTATAAGCATTCATGTCCCGCTGGTTTCTGTTCTAAAAATGAGTGAACTTCCAGCAATTCTCCTTATTAGCAGTGCATTGAAATATAACAAAACCTTCCAAAGTCATAGCAGTTGAATCATCAGCTATGTTGTTTTCAGAACCCTTAGCTAATACACTCGGAACAATCTCACTATGTGCTCCACAATAGCAGGACAGTGATATCACTACTGCCTTGTTTATTTCAGTGACATTTCATACTTATTACTTAAGTACTTATCTTTTGTGACTCATTTTGATGGTAAGACAAAAAAATAAGCTTCTGATTGCTTCCCAGACATCATAGCTAAGTCTTGGAAATCTTAAAAAGAATCACTTAATCTTAAAGAAATAATTAAATATTTTCTAAAAGTTTTTCTATGTATTCAGTTTTGAAGATAGCCAAGAAAGTTATTTATACAGCTCTAGTATAAATTTAAAAACATTTTAGATTTAAAATAGAAAAATGCTTTTCTAAGCAGCCGACATAAAGCTGTTTTCCACATACAATACATTGCTTATGCTGTTACCTCTAAAGCTCCAAATAAGACTGAGTGCTAACGAAAAAGTTTATTTGTATCCTAATGCTACCGAAAGGATCTCTTAACAAAATGATACTAATCTCTCCCATTTTTCCATATCTTCAAAAGCTCGTAACATTTTCCAACATATAATCATTGCAAGGTGTTCAGAAACACCCTTGTGGATTTGAAATCTCTGTTCTATAAGCCATCAATTTAAATAAATGCAACGGCGATAAAATTTAAGTTGGGATTAATGACCACAGACATATTGGGGAGATGAGTATGGTTTCCATTTACACATTCAAATGTTATCTACCCTGCATCCCTTCTGTATGATCTCTGAGGAACAGAACGAGTCTAAATCTGTTAAACTCACTGATGGGCAGAGGGAAGCCTTATTTCAACATTTCTTAAGCGCTGTGAAAATGCAGGACAGAAAGTGGATGCACTGTTGCCATAGTGACAGAGAAATCATCTCTGGGATTTCTCCAGTGGTGCCAGACCTCTTTTGAAACAGCAGCTAAAGAAAGCCACAAAGGAATGCAAAGACTTCCTAACACACTCTTAAAATGAACCTAAGTATCGATTGTATGGAAACCTAAAACAGTTGTGACACCAGTACCTGGATTTCTGCAGAAATATAGATCTGCAAGTTTCTATGCAAACGTTAATCCTGTGAAGTTTCACTTAAAAGCTGCAACACAGCAAGTTAGAAAATGCAAACTTCTTCAAACAACTGACTTAAAGGTCCAATCCTCTAAGGAAAAACAAGCCCAGTTCCTAATTTTTCCAATTATTCAATGGAAATTATTATCAGTCAAAAGAAAATAGTTCAAAAAGAAAATGTCAAAAAGCGGTTTTCACATCATCACAAAAAGAACAATGTATTTATTTTGACATTTACAATCCAAGTTGCATCCTAAAAATAATTTCTGCTGTCTTTTGAACATTCTCTGACAACTGAGAGAAAAATCTCTAAAATCAGAGAAAGAGTTCTAGTGAAAGTACCCTTCTTTTGAGGCTTCTTTCTTCTTCAAAGAATGCTGAAACCCACAGCACTATCAACTGCACTTCCTTAAAAAAATCAAAGATTGAATGTATGCCAAGTTCAGTTTGGCAAGAGTCAGAAGAAAAGATGTACAGACCCGTATTTTTAGGTTTTGGGGTTTTTGTGGTTTTTGTTTTGGTTTGGGTTTTTATTGTGGGTTTTTTGTTTTGTTTTTGTTTTTTTAAGTCATCCTGTTCAATGATCAAATTTCCACTAACTCAGTCACACCAATGTGTCCTTGAATACACAATCCTAATAGCTCTCAAAAGCCAAAGCTTTTCTTTTCTTTGCCAGATTACAAACTTCAAACAAAGTATCAAGAAAAATAAACAGAATGTGAACTGTCCTTCTCTACAGTCCTGTAGTTTTAACAAATAACTTAAAATTTATTTTCAAAAGACAGATTTGAAGTTCTTTGTTATCTTGTCCAATATCAGAGACATTGCTACTCTTCAATTTTTTGTTTAATTTTAGAGACTAGATCTTCTGGGTCAGTAGAGATGCATTCTTTTGTTATGCTTTGATTTCAGCATTCATACTCAAACCAGTTAAAAATCATTATTTGCATAGTCCTTATTAACCATTCAAAGAATCATTTTTATCCCAGTACTTGCTAGCTAGTCCTGTTCTGGAAATTCCAGGGCTAGCAGAAACTTTAATAATGAAAGTCCCCTTTACTGCCATCTCATCTCATCTCATCTCATCTCATCTCATCTCATCTCATAGGACTCCAGTCAACTTCAATTTGCCAAAGAGCGGCCTTAGCCATTCCTTAACACCAAAGATGCGATGCAGAGAACATCACTTGCATGCACACATACAGAACTACTTCAAATTGCCTCTGTCTTATGTCTCTTTATGAATCTCCTTCCTCAATAAGCATACATTTTCATTAATATATAGCTGAATACCCTTACACTTTGCAGTTCTTATACTTTTGATTTCCCATGTTTTCTAACCTTCCCATTGCAATTGATTTCCTAGATATACGAGAGCTGACTTTTAAATTTACGCCAAACTTTTGCACATTACCAACAAGGAGGGGCTGGCAGCCAACGTGAAGCTCAAAGACAGCCATGGCTGCAGTGACCACAAAACAGTGGAATTCAAGATCCTTAGGGCAGCAAGGAGGGTATGCACCAAGCTCACTACCCTGGACTTCAGGAGAGTGGACTTTGCTCTCTACAGGGACCTGCTTGGTAAAGTATCATGGGATAAAGCCCTGGAGGGGAGAGGGGTCCAAACAGCTGGTCAATATCCAAGGATCACCTTCTCCAGGTTCAGGAGCAATGTATCTCAATAAAGAGGAAGGCAAGCAAGAATGCCAGGAGACCTGCGTGGATGAACAAGGAGCTCCTGGACACGCTTACACATAAAAAGAAAGCCTACAGAGAGTGGAAGCAAGGACAGGTAGCCTAGGAAGTGTACAAATAAGCTGTGCGAGCTGCCAGGGACCATGTTAGGAGAGCTAAAGCCCAGATAGAATTAAAAGTAGTCAAGGATATTAAAGGTTGCAACAAAAAATTCTACAAGTATGCCAGCGATAAAAGGAAGACTAGAGAAGATGCGGGGCCTCTCAGAAAGGAAACAGGAGACCTGGTCATGAGGGACATGGATAGGGCTGAGGTATTCAACAACTTTTTTGCCTCAGTCTTCCCTGTCAAGGGCTTTAACCACATTGCCCAAGTTGCAGAAGTAAAAGGTAGGGACAAGGAGAAGAAATAACTGCCCATCACCGGTGAAGACTGGGCTCAAGACCATCTAAAGAACCTGAAAGTGCACGAGCCCATGGGACTCAATTGGCTACACCCACAGGTGCTGAGAGAACTGAAAGATGAAGGTGCTAAACTGCTTTCCATTATATTTGAAAAGTCATGGCAGTCCAGTGAAGTCCCCACTGACTGGAAAAGGGGAAACATAACCCTCACTTTGAAAAAAGGATGACCCAGGGAACTACCAACCAGCCAATCATACCTCTGTGCCTGGCCAGATCACGGAGCAGATCCTCCTGCAGGCTCTGCTAGGGCACATGAAAAATGAGGTGGCGATTGGTGACAACCAACTTGGCTTCACCAAGGGTAAATCATGCCTGACAAATTTGGTGGCCTTCTATGACAGGATTACTGTCATTACTGTGATTCTGTGATTACAGCATCAGTGGATAAGGGAAGAGCAACTGACATCACCTACCTGGACTTGTGCAAAGCATTTGACGCTGTTCCACACAACATCCTCATCTCTAAATTGTTAAGACATGGATTTGATAGATGGACCACTAAGCAGACAAGGAATTGGTTAGAAGGCTGCACTCAAAGAGTGGTGGTCAATGACTTCATGTACAAATGGAGACCAGTGATAAGTGGCATTCCTCTGGGATCAGTATTGGGACCAGTGCTGTTTAACGTCTTTGTCAGCGACATGGTCAGTGGAATCAAGGGCACCCTCAGCCAGTTTGCGGATGACACCAAGCTGGATGGTAGAGGGAAGGGTTGCCATCTAGAGGGACCTGGGCAGGCTTGAAAAGCAGGCCGATGCCAACCTCATGAAGTTCAACATCGCCAAGTGCAAAGTCCTGCACCTGGGTAGGGGCAATTCCAAGCACAAATACAGGCTGGGCAGAGAATGGCTCAAGAGCAGTCCCGAGGAGAAGGATGGGGGTGTCGGTTGAGAAAAAACTCAACATGAGCCAACAATGTGTGCTTGCAGCCCAGAAGGCCAACAGCATCCTGGGTCGCATCAAAAGAAGTATGGCCAGCAGGGCAAGGGAGGGGATTCTGCCCCTCTACTCTGCTGTATGTGAGACTCCACCTGGAGCACTGCGTCCAGTTCTAGGGCCCCCAACATAAGGACATGGAGCTGTAGGAGTGGGTCCAGAGGAGGGCCATGAAGATGATCAGAGGGCTGGAGCACCTCCCCTATAAGGGCAGGCTGAGAGAGTTCAGCCTGGAGAAGAAAAGGCTGCGGGGAGACCTTATTGCAGCCTTTCAGTACCTGAAGAGGCTTACAGGAAAGCTGGGGAGGGACTTTTTACAAGGGCAGGTAGCAACAGAACGAGGGGGAATGGTTTTAAACTGTAAGAGGGTAGATTTAGACTGGATATTAGGAGGAAATTCTTTACTGTGAGGATGGTGAGACACTGGCACAGGCTGCCCAGGGAAGCTGTGGATGTCCCCTCCCTGGCAGTGTTCAAGGTCAGGTTGGACAGGGCTTTGAGCAGCCTGGGCTGGTGGGAGGTGTCCCTGCCCATGGCAGGGGGGTGGGCTCGGGGAGCTTTAAGGTGCCTTCCAACTCAAACCATTCTGTGATTCTAGGATTTTCCTTTTGCCATGCCTTATGTCATAAGATCTGTTCCAATACTTCTCACATCAACCTGTCACCTCATCTATTAGACTGCATGCAGTATAAGTTCCACAGACGCTACTTTAAAAAATCTGGTTTGTATTTTTGTATAGCACAGAATTCCATAACACAGATAACAATAAATATTATAGTGCACTAAACAAAGGAGACTGTAACTGTTCCAAGAAACAATTATCCTATTTCTTATGTCAAATAACAGGTTTTCCATTTTCTCAGCTCTCACAGAATGTTGACTTCCCCTATAATATAACACTTTAAAATTAGATGCAGAGTGTCACAGAATGTTTAAAGATAAACATGGAAATGAGAGAAGATTCTTATGTTTACACATTTCAGTTAAACATGAGCCTTATGTGTCTTTAATAAAAGCAAAAGTGGATGTATAATGAATAAGTTATTGAAAATCATGCCAATAAACAAACCCTTAGCTTACCCGCCTATCCATATCTGTGGTTTAACTGAATCGCTTGTGACACCAAAGATGTCAGGGATCAAGTCTCCATTAAAGCTGAAAATGCAAAACAATTTTAGTATCACCTTAGTCATTGTAGGTATCTAAATTAACTGTTCTTAATTAACCTGTATTTGATCAGCATTTTCCCACCAAGCAATGAAGAATTTTCGTCTGTGCAGTCTCTCTGCATTTTTGCTCCTCTCTGGACTGCTACCAGTAGTATGCTTCTTTCAATATTTTACACCATGCCGTGCATTTGGCTCCCCCCCCTCTCTTCAGCATTTAACTTAGAGGTAAGTGCAGTGCACTGTGAAAGGGATATTTGCTCAGTCTAATAAGCTAGTAAGGTTTGTTTTGGTTTTTCGTGTTTCTTTTTCAAAATTCACCAAAAAATGAATGCTCTTTTTCTGCATAAAACAGAGTTCTGATTTCTTTTAAAAAAGCTTATTTAGTTACTATTGCCAGGATGATAGAAAAGATTTGTAGAGATGACTGTTATGCTTTGTCATTTTTTGTTAGATCAGTTGACAGTACACAAACAACGCTGCTCTTAAAAGATAAAGAGCATGTGTTTCAAATTTTAGCATTAAAATATATTTTAAAGTATATTTTAAAGTCACCATTAGAAATGTCGTTTTCTAAAAAAGTAGGTCATACTTACTCCATAACCAGAGGCTCATCATGAAAAGTATTATTTAACATAGTTTTATGGTTAAGATCTGAAAACAGAAAATTTTCATTTGTTTCAGTTACCAATGTTAGGACATTTACATTTTTAACTTAGACATCTTCTACTAATTTAAAACCATCAACTTTATGAATAAAAAAAAGCCACCACTGAGCTTAAACAAATAAATGGCTTCCTGAAATTATGCAGGAAAGGCGAGTTACAGTTAAAATTCTGAACCTTCTTCTCTTTCCACTATTCAACAAGTTATTCTAAATAGATCCCAGTGAAGCCTATTTCTATGTATGACTGCAATCATACAAAATCTGAAATAGTTGGGATGAAGACAGTCTAAAAAATTAACATTTGTACAAAAGACCTCTGTTTAGTGCTTTGTCACTGTCAAAACATTCTTACCCATACACACTGTTTGAAATTAGATTAGAAGTAGACTGCCTAAATGGGAAGGGAGTCGTAAGTCATAATCAGGTTATCACCTCTCAGACTTCTCTTTCACTTGTAATCCAAACTCCTTGCCACATCATCCCTGATTTTTACATCTCTCCATAATGTTTGTCTTCTTTCCAGTCTTCACATTTTATGACATTACCCTCCTATTGACTTGTCACACTTCCATTACCCAAGTAGGCACCACATACCTTCCTAGTAGCCTCACTACATACCAACCATTTTCTGAATTTTTAACCTCTGACTCCTTTTCAGAGGCCCATATGTTCATTCATGCCTCTCCCAATACTTGTTTATTCAGAAGCAAGACAGAATAAATTAATACAAATCCCTTGTGTTCTTCCCAATACTATAGATACCTCCTATTCTCTTAATACTTGATCCAGTGCATGGTTCCAAGTAGCTCATTTCACCTCTGTTTAAAGCCAGAAGCAATGGTATCTAAGGCCATCACTTGCCTCACCTATAACAATTTTATGACACAGATTATAATAATGATTATTCCTCAGCAGCTTTTCTGGACTTATGAGTATCTATCCTCTACTCTGCCCTACAGAAGCCACATCTGTACAGTGTCCAGTTCTGGGCTCCCCAATTCAAGAAAGACATGGAACTTCTGGAGAGAGTCCAGCGGGGGGCTATGAAGATGATTAGGGGAATGGAGCATCTCTCTTATGATGAAAGGCTGAGAGAGCTGGGTCTGCTTAGTGTGGAGAAGACTTGAGAGGGGAATCTTATCAATGCTCACAAACATTTAAAGAGTGAGTGTCAATAGAAACGGCCAGGCTCTTTTCAGTGGTGCCCAGAGACAGGACTAGGGGCAATGGGCAAAACTGGAGCACAGGGAGTTCTAGCTCAATGTGAGGAAAAACTTCTTTACTGTGAGGGTGACAGCACTGGACCAGGCTGCCCAGGAGGCTGTGGAGTCTCCTTCTCTAGAGGCATTCAAAACCTACCTGGACACTATTCTGTGCAACCTACTGCAGGGAGAACCTGCTTTAGCCGGAGGGGTGGACTGGATGATCTACAGAGATGCCTTCCAACTCTGACCATTCTGTGATTCTTTTGCTTTTTTGTTCTTCTTCGAACCCTAAACTCTTCCCAAAACCCTTTTCAGTCAACAGAAAACAGAGACGACTTCAAGAGTTCACACAGTCCAAGACTCCACCCTAAGACAGAATCAGCTGTACCTACAACACCACTGAAAGACTCAATTCTAAAGTTTTTGAAAACTTCCAATCATAGAGACTCTAGAAACCTCTCTCCCAAAACCTACTTCAGTGCCACTGTCCTTAAAGAATTTTGGTTTAACAGAAATAAGAATGTTATATTGCTGTTGGTAAGTTTAGGTACGATATTTTTGAAAGTTTATACACCAGGTTCTCAGCACATTTTAAATTCAAGATAAATCTGACATGCATAATGGGGAAGTCATGAGAAGCAGATCATCAGTTAGAAGGTTATTGTCAAACTGTAACATTGTTTGGTTATGTCTGTTGCATGATATAAAGCAAGAGGTTTAGCTTTGTTCTCTTTCATTAATTATTGAATACAGTTTAACAGCAAGACAGTATAAGGGTAGGAAGCTGAATAGCTGCTAACTCCTATTTTAGTTGTAAAAACAATCACTTAACTTTAACTTTCTGACAGTACTTTAAATTCTTAAAAAGCTCAGCAATCTTTTTCATAAACAGTCTCAGCAACTCACCTAATGTTTGGTTGTGTCCCCAGAAAATGAACACTGAAAGTCCATCTCTGCCACGATTTTGTGTCTGGGTGGTCAAGAGGACATCCATTTGTGAATCACCATCATAATCTCCAGGAACTACACTAGTTATGGTAACACTGAGAGATCTAGAATTAAAAACAAACAGAAAAACTACACATGCAAATAACTGTACAAATGTATCCATGAAAACTGGAAGTACTCGTGTGTTTAAAGGCTTGCCTTTTTCTCCCACTTATTATTAATTGGTCCAATACACTATTTTCCTTCAACAAACTGGATTTTTTCAAAGTCCTTATCTATTACAAAGGTAACTTGAAGCTCTAAAATCTTCAGCCATAGCCTGTTTGTTAATGCTATCTAGACTTCATTAAATGCCTTCACTTATTGTAGAACCAGTCCTCAAAAAATGTGTTTCAGAAAGCAGAATCTTTTGTTTGCATTCCAAAAGCAAGACCATAAAGCAATAGGAGCAGTTTAAGTAGCAGGAGTCAGACAGATAGCTCAATCTTTTTAAAGGCAATGTCATCTCTGCTCATCTTCTGCCACATCTTACCACTTCTTCCTACATTTGTTTGTTCTTTCTATCCTTTTTTTTTTAGTTGGTTACCTACTGAGAGACTCTGCTTTACACAAACATAGATCATTCCGTTAAGAATTAAAAGCAGATAATTTCTAATGAACTAAACAAATTAGCTCCTTCCAAGATAGGAGGGAATAAGGAAAAATATAAATATATAGAATGATAGAAGATGAAGCTGAGTTATAACAGCATAATACATAATACTATTAGTAACCATTATTATTCACAAGCAATAACATATCCTGTAATACTATTATGGTTAAAACTATACATATGTACGTACATAAAGAATTAAAATTTGATGCTATTTTTTTAAAGCCACTTTAAACTTTAGAAAGGAACAGATCTCCTCACAGAAATACCAGAATACCATTCTATACATCTCTTTAAAAAGCAGATGATATTGACTGTATTCCACTAGTAACTACAGCAACTAGAAGAATTTCCCTGAAAACATATCTTGGGACAGAGACTAATACTACCTGCCAAAAAGACTTAATCATCCATCTATGTTATGGATGATAGTTTGCTTTACTAGGAAATAAAGTCCTGAAAATCTAAGTCAACTGCAAAAATATTCCAAGATATGGGTATTTTTAATGCTAGTTGGAAGATAACAAAGAATAGAAATTTCATAAGGGGTGGGAAGTCACAGCTATTAGTTAACAACATGAATGACAAAACTCAGCTCCAAAAATTCTATCATCTGACTCACAAAATCCAAACAAATGAAAACAAAAACATACCAGGAAATTAATCAGGAAACTGCTCAAAAAACTGGAGCTCTAAGGGCAAGCTGAACAACACAGCCAAACAGATAAGGACAGGACATGCTGCCTCTGACCACAGAGATGCACTTTCAAGAAAAACTGCCACTTCCATTGTTTCACCATTGAATATCAATACTTACTTCATCGGTAACTTCACACGGGGCTTAAAGTAGGGCTCCTTTTGGTCAGCCAAAAAGATAATCAACTCATTTCCTGCAAAGGCAAATAAGACAATGAATAATAATGGAGGAATGTAAAAGCTTTATATACAAAGAAACCATTTAAGAAGCCATGCCACAAATATTCATTCCTCACAGTAGCAAAAACTCTGAAAGACTTCCCCTACAACTACTTCCTCATTCAAAAGGAAGCAAAAGGAGCACTTCTTCAACACCTATATGCAGCTTAAAATAAAACTTCCTATAATGAATTAAGAAACATCACATACAGAAAAGTAGTAGGCACCAGTTCTATACAAGTAACTTAACCTTACAAGCCAACTCAAATCAACTCTTTTAACACTGTCTCTGACAGAGCAGGATCTGACACTGCTATCCCAAGTCCGCTGACAAAAGCACTTTAACTGAAACTCACAGAAACAACATGGTTCCCTGCAGCATTTCCTCATTTAGAAGCAATGATACAAGCCATTATAATTTAATTACTTCAAGAAGATCTAAATAAAAGCCCATATTTTATGTTGCACAAATAAGAAATTCAGAGAAGAAAATAAAACAAACCTTGACAATTAAATGTACTGTCAGTCAGTAAAGCACAATACACACACACACACCCCCCTCTACAGGTAAAAGAACAGTTCACAGCTAAAGGAAAAACCACATATTTTAAAATGCATCCTTTATTATGTTTGTTTTCTGCAATTTCTAAGAAACTTACCTGCAGCATCTCAAACTGCAAGAACTAGGTTACCTAACCGAAAATAATTCTGTGGCTCCAAACTCACGCTACCACAGTGTATTTCAAGAGCATCATTCTGTGGCAAGGGTCAGAGCTGTGAAATAGCAGAATACAAGCTTCCTGGCTATGGGAAAAAAAAAAAGGCAACTGCCATATATTTGCCAAGGAGAATGTGCCAGCAAGTGAGTAAATGAACACAAACCCCTTCAAAACGAATAGGGGCAACTAGCATAGTCCCATCTGGCAAGCTAATTAAGCCTGGGTTGCACTACACATTCACAGATGATTGAAAAAATTGGCACAGAATAAGGTGAAGAAGCCTGCTGGCTGGTTAAGCTTTTGATAATAAGCTGTGCATTGACTGCTAAAACTGGTAATTCTCATTTTGCACTACAGACTTTCACCTGTCTTTTTATCATCTATGTGGTAAAGAAATGACGACCATGAAGCATCAAATGCGTTTTTACATGTACCAGGTTCCAAGTCAATTATGTCACTCAGAAATGAGGTTTTATGATCACTAAAGACAGATTTATGAAAATTTCAGCTCAGTGCTCATCAATACTCAAAACAAACTGACTACTGGAAATAATTACAAGAACAGAAAACAGAATTGCTATGGCACTACATCAATCCAAGTGCACACATCCTAGATGCTATTTGCAATTCTTGTCCTCTCATTTAAAAAAGAATTCAGAATAAAGGATAAAAAGTACATAGGAGGGTGAAAATAAGAGAACAGTTTCTATGCAAACAATCATGTAGATCAGAAGTCTTCACCCTGAACATCTGAGTGAGGTTACCACAGAGTTTTCAAAATTCCTCAGTGAAACACAGAAGGTGAATAGAGGCATGATTCCTCACTGCCCTGTCCTATTAGACGAGGCACCAAACACAACGAGAAGGTTGTAGGTTAAACAGGCAAACAGCCTCAGCTTCCCCACCTAGGCCTGTTTCGCACATACACTTACAAAACAGGAACGTGTAACCACAATTCAATACATTCATACATTTTAGTCTCAGAAACTGACTAAACACAAGGTCCATTGGTAATTTTGTGTTGTTCTTGCAGCAGGATGCTTTTGGATCTAGCTCATCTCTTACCTTTATCTAGTTTACGCTCTTACAAATTTCCAAGTAGAAACCGATCTTTTTTCTATGTAGCTGAGCATATGAAACAAACCTCTTATTCTGATAAAGTAATTCACAATCAGAACAGTAATATAAATCCAATAAAAGGCCCAAGACATCATAGCAATTTCCTTATTACGCGTCAGGATTACTAGGACTGAGTTTTTTTACCAGATTACTGTTCCCCAAAGTTATCATACCTCCAATGCTCACTTCTTCAGCACTATTTAGACTTGGCTACCACTTATGCTACTACTTAGAATTAGCTACTTTTTCTTGTTTAGAAGGTACACTGTAAATTTTTCAAGCTACTTTTTATAAAGACATAAATGAGGAAACAATGTTTTCAAGTATGTTGTTTCTGGCTGATTTCTACAGAGTATCAAGTAGGAAAACCATAGGGAGTGCTGCTGTGCAAAAGCAAAGAACAAACCCTAAGTCTTGTTTCTAAAACTTTTAACTATTCACATTTTTATATGCATTCACCTGAAAGGTGAAAATGTAAAAATTAGGTCTCTTATCACTTATGTTCATTTTAAATCTAATCTTTCAAGGCATTTTTTCAGTAGATGAGCTAGTGGAGCATTTTCAAGGAGCCATGCATTTAAATATCTCAACTAGATGGGAAATTCAGTCATGCTTTGCCAAAGCTACTTATAGAAACATTTCTGAGATTGAAGCAGTATAATAGGTGAATTTGGGAATAAATTTATTACCTTAATGTGCAGCTTTAAGTCAGTAAAATAATCCAAGATTAACATCCACCAATAACACTGACCACAGATAATAAGCTCTGATTTGGGGTCCTCTCATATCTGAAGCCTAAACAGAAACTCATGGCAGATGACAGCTGTGTGGAACAAATTTATCCAGTCTTCCAATTTAACATAATGTTTAAGGTAGGATAATGGGCAATTTCTCCTCTTTACAACTGTGAAGTCTTCATCTGTTTCCCAAAATACTGTGAAAGCAAGAGTCAAAACCAATTTGTGACCATTCACTCTTTAAATAATAAATAAACTCTTTAAATTATTTCACGACCATAAATTCAGCTTTGAAGAGAAATATTTCTTGCCCTATGTGAAGTCTTATTTTAGTGCAAGTTGCAAATATCTTTTTCCATACAGGAAATATCTCGGGAACAAAGCAAATGTCAATTTCAGCCTTAAAAGTAATTTTATTGTTCGCTATACCTGCTCTCTGTAATACTGCAAACAGACTTGGTCACTGAACACGATGCTTTAGAAGACAACGGGAAGAACAAGCAGCCCGTAATTCACAGAATCGCAGACTGGTGGGGTTGGAAGGGACCTCTGAAGATCTCCCAGTCCAACCCCCCGATAGAGCAGGATCACTCAGAGAAGATCACACAGGAACATGTACAGGCAGGGTTGAATGTTTCCAGAGAAGGAGACTCCACAACCACTCACAGAATCACAGAATCGCTCGGTTGGAAAAGACCTCTGAGATCATCATGTCCAACCGCTCCTGTCTACCCATTAAACCATATCCTTAAGTACCTCGTCTACCCGCTCTTTAAATACATCCAGGGATGGTGACTCCACCACCAAAAAAAAAGCTTCTGACGACCCTCTCAGTAAAGAACTTCCTCCTTATCTCTAACCTGAACCTAACCTGAACCACTCTGGACAGCCTGGTCCAGGGCTCTGGTACCCTCACTGTAAAGTTTCTCCTTATGCTTAGGCTGAACTTCCTGTGTTCCACAGGACCAGAGGAGATCCCGAGTCTAAAGGCTGGGTCATGGATGCCAAACTCCTGCTCCTCGTAGCTCAACTCCCACCAAGAAAG
>NW_010171274.1:0-621 GCF_000695765.1 Mesitornis unicolor
GGGTGGGAGTGGATGGGAATCACACACACACACATATAGGAGGACATAGGGGTCATGGACACGCGTGGGGGTGCACATAAGGACATGAACACACGTGTGAGGGCACACAGGGGCTGTGAACATACGTGTGGGGGAACATAGGGCCATGAACACACGTGTGGGGACCATGAACACGCGTGTGGGGGCCCACGGGGGCTGTGAACATGCGTGTGGGGGACATGGACACGCGTGTGGGAGGACATAGGGGCCATGGACACGCGTGTGGGGGCCATGGACATGCA
Organism: Mesitornis unicolor; assembly: GCF_000695765.1. Classification (NCBI taxonomy): domain Eukaryota; kingdom Metazoa; phylum Chordata; class Aves; order Mesitornithiformes; family Mesitornithidae; genus Mesitornis; species Mesitornis unicolor. The sequence continues at coordinate 282 of NW_010171274.1, forward strand.
TGCAGGAACCAAGCACACGTGTGTAGGAGGACATGGGGGTCGTGGACATGCGTGGGGAGGGCACATAAGGACATGAACACGGGTGTGGGGGCACACGGAGGCTGTGAACATACGTGTGGGGCACATAGGGACATGAGCACGCGTGTGGGAGGACATAGAGGTCATGGACATGCGTGTGGAGGTGCACAGGGGCCATTTACACGGGTGGGAGAAGATGGAAACCACGCACACGCGTGTAGGAGGACATAGGGACATGGACATGCGTGGGGGAGCCATAGGGACATGAGCACGCGTGTGGGAGGACATAGGGGCCACGGACACACGTGTGGGGACCACGGAC
>NW_010171274.1:651-2178 GCF_000695765.1 Mesitornis unicolor
ACAGGGGCGCGCGTGTGGGGGCACATGGAGGCGGTGGCCATGCGTGTGGGGGCCACGGACATGCGTGTGGGGTGCACAGGGGCCATTTACACAGGTGGGAGCGGATGGGAACCACACACACGTGTGTAGGAGGACATAGGGACATGGACACGTGTGGGGGGCACATAGGGACATGAGCATGCGTGTGGGAGGACATAGGGGCCCTGGACACGCGTGGAGGAGCACATGGGAGTCACGGACACACGTGTGGGGCAATATAGGGCCATGGACACGCGTGTGGGGACCATGAACACGCGTGTGGGGGCACACGGGGGCTGTGAACATACGTGTGGGGGACATGGACACACGTGTGGGAGGACATAGGGGCTATGGACACGCGTGTGGGGGTCATGGACATGCGTGCGGGAACAAAGCACACGCGTGTAGGACGGACATGCGTGTGGGGTGCACAGGGGCCATTTACACAGGTGGGAGCGGATGGGAACCACACACACGTGTGTAGGAGGACATAGGGACATGGACACGTGTGGGGGGCACATAGGGACATGAGCACGCGTGTGGGAGGACATAGGGGCCATGGACACGCGTGTGGGGGCCATGGACATGCATGCAGGAACCAAGCACACGTGTGTAGGAGGACATGGGGGTCGTGGACATGCGTGGGGAGGGCACATAAGGACATGAACACGGGTGTGGGGGCACACGGAGGCTGTGAACATACGTGTGGGGCACATAGGGACATGAGCACGCGTGTGGGAGGACATAGAGGTCATGGACATGCGTGTGGAGGTGCACAGGGGCCATTTACACGGGTGGGAGAAGATGGAAACCACGCACACGCGTGTAGGAGGACATAGGGACATGGACATGCGTGGGGGAGCCATAGGGACATGAGCACGCGTGTGGGAGGACATAGAGGTCATGGACATGCGTGTGGAGGTGCACAGGGGCCATTTACACAGGTGGGAGTGGATGGGAAACACACACACGTGTGTAGGAGGACAGAGGGACATGGACACGTGTGGGGGGCACATAGGGACATGAGCACGCGTGTGGGAGGACATAGAGGTCATGGACATGCGTGTGGAGGTGCACAGGGGCCATTTACACAGGTGGGAGCGGATGGGAACCACACACACGTGTGTAGGAGGACATAGGGACATGGACACGTGTGGGGGGCACATAGGGACATGAGCATGCGTGTGGGAGGACATAGGGGCCATGGACACACGTGTGGGAGCACACGGGGTCTGTGAACATGCGTGTGGGGGACATGGACACACGTGTGGGAGGACATAGGGATTGTGGACACACGTTGGGGGGCACATAGGGACATGAGCATGCGTGTGGGAGGACATAGGGGCCCTGGACACGCGTGGAGGAGCACATGGGAGTCACGGACACACGTGTGGGGCAATATAGGGCCATGGACACGCGTGTGGGGACCATGAACACGCGTGTGGGGGCACACGGGGGCTGTGAACATACGTGTGGGGGACATAGGGACATGGACAGGCGGGTGGGGGG
>NW_010171274.1:2209-3493 GCF_000695765.1 Mesitornis unicolor
AGGCTGTGACCATGGGTGTGGGGGCCACGGACACGCGTGTGGGGTGCACAGGGGCCATTTACACGGGTGGGAGTGGATGGGAATCACACACACACGTGTAGGAGGACATAGGTACATGGACACGTGTGGGGGTGCACATAAAAACATGAACACACGTGTGAGGGCACACAGGGGCTGTGAACATACGTGTGGGGGAACATAGGGCCATGAACACACGTGTGGGGACCATGAACACGCGTGTGGGGGCACACGGGGGCTGTGAACATGCGTGTGGGGGACATGGACACGCGTGTGGGGGGGCACAGGGGCCATTGACATGGGAGGGAGGGGCCCAAGCACACGCGTGTAGGAGGACATGGGGGTCGTGGACACGCGTGGGGGAGCCATGGGCACGTGTGTGGGGCACATAGGGACATGGACACGCGTGTGGGGGAGCCATGGACGCTTGTGGGGGGACGTAGAGGCCATGAACACACGTGTGGGGGGACTTGGGAACCATTCACGTGTGTGGGGGCACATAGGGACACGCACACACGTGTGGGAGGAAATAGGGGTCATGGACACGCGTGTGGGGCACATAGGGACATGGACACATGTGTGGGGCGGACACGGGAGCCATGGACACTTGTGGGGGGACTTAGAGGCCATGGACACCCATGTAGGGACCGTGAACACACGTGTGGGGAGGGGGCGTGAACACACGTGGGGGGCACACAGGGACACGCACATACGTGTGGGAGGAAATAGGGGTCGTGGACACGCGTGTGGGGCCGTGAACACGCGTGTGGGGGCCATGGACACGCGTGTGGGAGGACATAGGGGTCATGGACATGCATGTGGGGATCACGAACACGCATGTGGGGGCACACGGGGGCTGTGAACATGCGTGTGGGGGACATGGACACGCGTGTGGGGGTGCACAGGGGCCATTTACATGGGTGGGAGCAGATGGGAACCACGCACACGCGTGTAGGACACAGGAGTCATGGACACGCGTGTGGGGGAACATAGGGATATGCACACGCGTGTGGGGACATAGAGGAGCCATTCACACGCGTCTGTGGCCATGGACACACATGTGAGGGGTACACGGGAGCCATACACACGTGTGGGGGCTGTGAACACGCATGTGGGGGCTGTAGACACGCGTGTGGGGCACACAGGGACATGCATGTGTGTGTGGGAGGGCACAGGGGCCATGGACACGCGTGTTTGGGGGGACACGGGGGTGCTCACGCGTATGAGGCCACACAGGGGTCACACACACACGTGTTTGGGGTCACA